>NW_013622797.1:0-773 GCF_000695525.1 Brassica oleracea var. oleracea
GAGATCACATCAGCAGTCATACTCACAAGCCCTGGCCACACGTCCACCTCACATGATGAACCTTTCTCCGATACTATCTTGTCCCATTTGCCAACAACCTCACTGCAGCTTTGGTGGAACGCAGGTACCATGTTCTACACATAGAAGCAGAAGGCATCAATACAACGTAACATACATAAAGTTAATGAAACAAGAAGCCTAAACCTTAATCTTCTCAAGGTGGAAAGCCGGATTGATGATTCTTCTGTGTTTTGCCCATTTCTCACCATCATAGTTAGCAAGTCCCTTGGCTATCACGTTACCTAAAGGGAAGGTATGTGGCTTCTGAAAATCATAAAATTTGTTGAACACTTCCTTGATTAGCTCAGGATCCATTATAGTTATGGTTGGTATAGTTCCAATCCATGTAAAATAAGTCCTTCCTGTTTCAGCAGCATAACTAAGTTGAGATATTTTCTTGATCATCAGGCTAACAAGAAAACATTTTAACATACCATGAGTCTTGAGCATTTCTAAAGGAAAAGGTACGACACGTGTGGAGATATCATCAGTTAGTTTGATGGGTTTGGATCTTGCCTCCATCGCCATGCTAAAAGTCCTCTTCAAGTCGCCGATGAGTGGCGTGTAAGGACTACCGGAAAGACCTTGGCTTCTCAGGTAAATCTCAAGCTTCTTTGGTTTAAACCAAACCCAGTTTAAAGTTCCCCATGTCCACCACGAAACAACAACTATAGCTACTGAAACTGTTACTAACGCAGCTGATATCTCCATTT
>NW_013622798.1:0-773 GCF_000695525.1 Brassica oleracea var. oleracea
GATACTAACTTGCGGTCCAAGAATTTGGCTGCGACCAAGAGACTGGTGATGAGAAGGCGATGAACGTTGAGATGTGAGACGATGAGTCATGCTTGTAGCCACTGGTGTTTCTAGATACCTCATGATGTAAGCAAATGAATCATACACTGATAGTGAAAAGATAAATTGTCAGCACAAATACAATCTATATTTAGTCTATTCTGTGTTGACACAACAAAATTCACAATAGCATTCCCAAAAATTGTATAATTACAAATATTTGTATTTAAGTTACTTTCGAAAACTTCATGATATCTCTAAAAACATTTGTGATTGTCCATTGAATAGCGTCTCTTGGTGAAACTCTAAGCCATGATTAATCTACATATTTCAAGTTTCCAAATCTATGTTTCTTGGCATGTATTGATAATTCTTTTTGATTGGTAATCATCAACATATTTTGTAAATTATAAACTAAGAAAAGTCTATATGACTTGTTTTAGTACATTATATGACACGATTATGTGTCTGTAAAGCTTACAAAGCTAATAACTGGATTTGCTTGTGTTTGTGTTCAAGAATGTTAGAGGCTTGTTGATGGGTTGGGTTAATGATTTACGATTTTGTTTACTTAATGTTTCTCAGTGGTTTGTGTTAACTTGTAATTTGTTTGGTTCATTCATTAGATGAGCTAGTTTCTTATGTGTGCTTCTTATTAAGGTTTATTAAAGACTGTTTGTGTTTGTTTTTGACATGTTGAATAAGTAGATGGATTTTAGCTAGGATTGTGATTT
>NW_013622799.1:0-373 GCF_000695525.1 Brassica oleracea var. oleracea
AACTACATTAAACATATGTAAGATTACCATTTTTCACTAAAAAAACCGGCTTATGTCCATAATGTAACATTACCATTTTATAAAAAAAGAAAAAAACATAAATATAACTATTTGACTATTTATCCAAGTTTCTTCTATTAAACATTGCCGTTTTACATTAAAAATGGAAAAAAACATTAAGATTTAAACATCTATGTTGAAATATAAAATATAGATATTAACTAAATATAAAGTATAAGAAAGAGAAATACTCAATATATAGAAAAATAAATAATAAGTAAATATTATAAATATATAAATATATGAATTATATATACAATAATAAGTAAATGCACAATTTTTAAAATATGGAAAGAGTACATTAAATATTAAA
>NW_013622799.1:468-773 GCF_000695525.1 Brassica oleracea var. oleracea
GTATATTAATGTTTAAACATCTATCTTAAAATGTAAAATATAGATATTACGCAAATATAAAGTATAAGAAAGGGAAATACACAATTTAAAAAAATGGAAAAAGTACATTAGTATTTAAACATCTATCTTAAAATGTAAATCTATCTTAAAATATAAAATTATTAGTAAATAGAAAGTATAAGAAATAGAAATACACAATATAAACAAAAATAAATAATAATTAAATATATAATATAA
The DNA here is from genome assembly GCF_000695525.1 of Brassica oleracea var. oleracea. NCBI lineage: Eukaryota > Viridiplantae > Streptophyta > Magnoliopsida > Brassicales > Brassicaceae > Brassica > Brassica oleracea. Next base: position 706 of record NW_013622799.1, read on the forward strand.
GTAAATACGCAATTAAAAAACGGAAAATTACATTAAGATTTAAAAATATATCTTAAAATTTAAAATAT
>NW_013622800.1:0-773 GCF_000695525.1 Brassica oleracea var. oleracea
TTTATATCCACTGGTTTTAACATCATATGGCATCTTAATCATATGGCTAAATACGCCTTTTCTTCTTTAAACTATTTAACCCCACGTTTCCATTCAATCCAATCTGTTCTACGAGTGTACACTCTTATATTGACGTGGGTTCATGATCCTCGCTTATATTCATAAATTCAAGTGCTAACTTGTATGCAAATAAATCATCTTATGTCGACATTCCTTATTGGTTCCATTATGTTCCAGACATGATATAATCGATTGAGATTCATTATTATCAGGCCCTTTAATACTTTTCAGCTTAGCTTCCCAAGCTACATTGTTTGGTACCTGTACCTTAGAGCCGGCCAGCCTTATCTTCATGTCTGGGATGGTTTCCTTAGTAACCTCGGATTTTGATTTTGATTATCATTCTCTGCACCTTTCTTTTGTTTCCGAAGATTCTTATCTTTTGGAACCTATTGGTTTACCATGTTTCATACGTTGTCTAAACTCTGTAGCAAATTGATTGTGTCTCTTCTTGGACATCAAATTCGTTGGTGCTTTACAAGCTGGTTTATATATGACTTAGTCATTCTTTTTCAGGTCAGCAAATGTGTCTGGCATTTGATTAGCTAGCTTTGTAAATTTATAATCTTTGGACGTCTATTTCACATTCTTTAGTCCGAGGATCTTGCCAAGACATTGATGGTTGATTCCATTCTATTTGTTTTACCATTTTTACCAGCTTTATTATTTTCTCCTCCTGGTCTTAAAATAATCTGTGTACCTGGCCTCAAATA
>NW_013622801.1:0-773 GCF_000695525.1 Brassica oleracea var. oleracea
AAGTATAATATTACAACATTAAATTATATCTATTTAATTTATATTATTTTTAAATCTAATGGATCATCTATTGTTTAAGGCTCCGACTGGTGACCTTTTCGGGAACACGAGGAACGAATAGGTGTTTTCATTGGTTTAAGGTAGTAAAGATTAATCATTGTTAGATAATATGATTTTTGTTATTTAAAAAAATCATTATAATTTTAAAAGTTAACATCGAAAAATATTTAAATAATTAACATATGGAAGTATAATATTACAACATTAAATTATATCTATTTAATTCATATTATTTTTAAATCTAATGGATCATCTATTGTTTAAATCTAATTATTGATAGCCCAATAAAAATTTCTGGTATGCCCAAAATTTAAACGATAAAATTAGTGATTAAATGTGACATGACTTTATAGGAATAGGTCCATTATATCTATTTTTTAAAAAATCATACATGAATCAAAGTTGTGACTTCTGTTTTAATATATAAGATGCTAATAAATTGTTAAGCCCTCATTTGATTAGATCGCACTGTCATCAACAACTTTATATGAATACAAGACTCATACTATCATCACAGAAGACCAAATAATCCAACAAAAAAATTAAAATTAACATTTCAATTTTTATTATATTTGTAAAAATAAAATAAACATAACTATATATGAATACAAGACTTATACTGTCATAACATAAGACCAAATAATCTAGGCATGAGCATTCGAGATCCCAATCGGGTTTCGGTTTTTCGGGTTTATCAAAATCAGCCCCATTCG
>NW_013622802.1:0-773 GCF_000695525.1 Brassica oleracea var. oleracea
CAGTAGCATCTCTTCTTTGTTGAAAGTATGAGATTTCAGCGGAGAGTTGATCAACAATACGCATGAACAAGGATTTGTTCATTCGAAAACGGAGTCGGAATATTTGAGAAGGGTATGTTGCCCTTGTTCACGTTGCCTTTCAATATAAGCTCGTTTTTTTTTACTTAGCCGCTTCTTGATGATTACCATGATGAATGAGAGGATTTTCGAATTGTTGATCGAAAATTTGGTCGAAATTATATTTGAAGAAGAAGCTGCCATTTAGAAAATGCTAAGAAAGAAATGAGAAGAAAAATGTGAAGAAACAAAATCTTATAGCTTTGGAGAAAAATAAAAAGAAGTAACAATAGCTTTGCATTTGCTTTTGCTCTCTCTCGTATTGTTGTTTTTATAAAGAAAACATTAAGGTTTGGTACAACTTATAAAGAAAACATGAGACACAATACAGCAAGTTGTCACGAGATACACAATACAACATATTGTCACGAGATACACAATACAACAAGTTTTTTGGTACAACATATTGTCTTCTTCTGTCACAAGGAACATATTATCTTCTTTTGTCACAATACATCAGACCACCACAGACCAAGACAACACGCTTCCACCTGCAATAAAAACAAAGAGAGCAAAAGATACATCAGACGACCAAGACAACACGAGATACACCAATACAACAACAATCAGACATGTAAATAAACAAGACAGTGATCATGAATGAAGAAATTATGGTGGAACACAAGCAGACACAACTCTAACAAGACAGTGATCTC
>NW_013622803.1:0-773 GCF_000695525.1 Brassica oleracea var. oleracea
GATGAAGAAGTTATCCCACTTTCAAATCAGTTGATCTCAGTTTTCCTTTTAGGGAATATAACAACTTCCTGGTCATTCTAATCAAACCAGGATGAATCACTATGTAAGAAGCTGTACTTGGATACATAAAGTGGTGGAGAATCACCAGGAAGTTGAATAAATCTCATAGGAGTTGGCAAAAAGAAGTTATCCCACTTTCAAATCAGGTGATTCTAGTTTCCTTGATCCCAGTTTTCCGGTTTGGGAATATGACAATTTTCTCGTCATTCTGATCAAACCAGGTTGAATCGCGATGTTAGAAGCTCTATTTGGATACATAAAGTAGTGGAGAATCATCAGGAAGTGGAATAAATCTCATAGGAGTTAGGATGAAGAAGTTATCCCACTTTCAAATCAGGTGATCCCAGTTTTCCTGTTTGGGAATATTTCAACTTCCTCGTCATTTAATCAAACCAGGATGAATCGCGATATAAGAAGCTGTATTTGGATACAAAAAGTAGTGGAGAATCACAAGTAAGTGGAATAATTCTCATAGGAGTTAAGATGAAGAAGTTATCCCACTTTCAAATCAGGTGATCCCAGTTTTCCTGTTTGGGAATATGACAACTTCTTTGTCATTCTAATCAAACCAGGGTGAATCGCGATGTAAGAAGCTGTATTTGGATACAAAAAGTAGTGGAGAATCACAAGTAAGTGGAATAATTCTCATAGGAGTTAAGATGAAGAAGTTAAGATGAAGAAGTTATCCCACTTTCAAATCAGGTGATCCCAGT
>NW_013622804.1:0-773 GCF_000695525.1 Brassica oleracea var. oleracea
TAGAGTTGAAAGTTTAGGGTTTAGGGTTTAGAGTTGATGTTTTAGGGCTTAGGTTTAATTTTTAGGGTTTAGGGTTTATAGTTTACTTTTTAGGGTTTAGGGTTTAGTGTTGATAGTTAGTTTAGGGTTTAGTGTTGATGGATTAAGGTTTAGAGTCGAAGTTTAGGGTTTAAAGTTGATGTTTTAGGGTTTAGAGTTGATGATTTAGGGTTTAGGATTTAGGGTTTAGAGTTGATGTTTCGGGGTTTAGGGTTTAGAGTTGATGTTTCAGGGTTTAGGGTTTATATAAAAAAAAAATAGGGTTTAGGATTGATGGTTTAGGGTTTAGGGTTCGTATTTAAAAAAAAAAATAGGATTTAGGATTGATGGTTTAGAATTGAGTATTAGGGTTTATGGTTTGAATTTCGAAATAGTATAATTCAGAAAAAAATTAAAAAAATTATTTTTTATTATTTTTATTTTTATTTATTTAAATATTTATTTCTTATATATATAAAGAACATAGACGTAAGAGTGTTTTGCCACTTAATGAAGAATATATTTTTGAAAATGTCCCGATGGCAAAAATGAAAATGGTAAACATGTAATTTCCCCTAATGATAACTGTTAGCTAAACATTGTTCTATTAGAGAACCGTGAGGATACGCGTTGTACGTTAGAATCATTGCAATCAAGAAACTGTTGAAAAAGCTTGAAAATGTTAAAGTTTAAGGATATTGTGAGAACTCTTTCTCATCTTCTTCTCGTAAACCAGAGAACCAATACCATTGATA
>NW_013622805.1:0-514 GCF_000695525.1 Brassica oleracea var. oleracea
CGACTCGGTCCCTGACCGACAACGCTCCAAACGATACGATTGTTTTCTAGGAGGAGGAAACCGTCAGACTCGATAAACCTCAATGCGACCCGCTGGTCATCGACTTGGTGATTCGAGAACTCGAAGTGGGAAGAATCCTCATCGACACAGGCAGCACGGTCAACGTCATTTTCTGCGACACTCTCCAGAGAATGAACATCGAACTCGGGGAAATCATCTCGGAACTAAAACCACAGACCGGTATTTCGGGCACAACATCAATGACCCTCGGATCGATCAAACTTCCGGTCATGGCAAGGGAAGTCACGAAAATCGTTGACTTCGCCGTAGTCTATAACCCGACCATCTATAATGTTATCATGGGAACCCCATGGATCAACGCAATGAAGGCGGTACCGTCGACTTACCACCTTAGCATCAAGTTCCCAGCACCGAACGGAACAGCAGTAATCTGGGGATGCCAGATACAATCTAGGCTCTGCTTTTTGGCCGAGCATAAGCTACGACAAACTCG
>NW_013622805.1:551-773 GCF_000695525.1 Brassica oleracea var. oleracea
TTAGCCCGAAGCGAGTCAAGAAAACTCAGAGTACTCCCGAAGGTTCCACAAAGAGCGATTCAGAATCACTCACCCAGGCAACGGCTCCGGACAGCAACGCGATCCCGGAGTCCATCGCCCTACCAACGGAAAACCCGACTCGCGAAACGGCCACCGATTTAACTAAAGCCTCAATGGCCAAAGTAACAGAAACGGCCCTATCCAACGAGTAGGAACGCCCGC
>NW_013622806.1:0-773 GCF_000695525.1 Brassica oleracea var. oleracea
CAGTATGCTTGAATACATTTTGCTTGAACCGCTTGTGCTAGATGTAGACCAGCGATGAGAGATTCGTATTCAGCTTCGTTGTTGGATGCTTTGAAACCCAACCGAAAGGACTGTTGGAGCAGTTCACCGGTTGGAGATTGGAGATGGAAGCCAATCTCGGAGCCTCTACTAGACGATGATCCGTCGACATGCAAAATCCAGATACCATTCGGCAGCTGTAGATCATGTTCGAGTTCGGGCGTTAGCTCGATGAGGAAGTCAGGCAGTACTTGCGACTTTGTGGCTGGCCTGCTTTGAAATGTAACATCGTACTTTCTGAGCTCGATTGCCCATTTTGAGAGTCTGCCCGAATGATTTGGCGTTTTGCATGATGGTTCGCAGTGGTAGATTGGTCAGGACAACGATCGAATGAGACTGGAAGTACGGTCGGAGCTTTCTCGCCGAAGTCATAACGGCGAGTGCCATTTTTTTGAGCGTCGAGTACCGTGTTTCCGCGTCGGTCATGCTCTGGCTGGTGTAGAATATCGGGCGTTGCTCTCCTCGTTCTTCTTTGTCGAGCACGCTACTCACGACCGCATCAGATACCGCAATGTAAAGGTACAAAGTGTCACCTTTCTCAGGTTTTGCCAAAACGGGTGGCGTAGTAAGGTAGCGTGTGAGCTGTTCGAATTCTTCTGCACAACGCTCGTCCCAAATAAATTTCTTGTTGCCCAGCAACAGGTCGTAGAAAGGGAGGCACTTATCGTTGATCGCGAGATAAACCAGTTGAGAGC
>NW_013622807.1:0-773 GCF_000695525.1 Brassica oleracea var. oleracea
TTTTGCGGGTTAGATTGATCCGTATCCCCCTCCTTCTAGCGCCAAACCGTGGGAGCCGAAATTCGCACTGTCGATTTCCGTTTAAATAAGGAAACTAGGAAAACCCTAATTTCCCAGAGGACCCGGATATCTGCTAATTACCACACGTCAAGCAATCAGAACACGAGAATAACAACGATAAGAATAAGAAATCGAAAAAGAGAGCAAAGTAGATCTTATTCCGAATCTGCGTATGAGCGTTTACAACAAAGTATAGGCCTGGGCTCGAGAGCTGTCGGCGAGATTCCTAGTTCTAGCAACCCTAAGACGGCTAAACCTAATTTAGTCACAGCTCGAAATAACAAAAACGGAAAAATGCCTAAATTGCTCTAAGTGTTAAGTTTTCTCTGAAAAAGTCTCCCTCCATGCTCCTCACCTAGGACTCCTTATATACTAGCTCCAAGGTCGGTTTACGCTTTTACTCTTCTGCCATTAAGCCGTCATAGCATAAAAATGGAGATATTCCATTTTTCCCGATCTTCCAATTATCTTCAAAACTTCCGTATTTATCCGCGGAAACTTGACATTTATCCTTCCTTGTGGACCAAGCATAAACCGTGCTGCGGTTTACGGGCTTTTGGTTAAGAAATCGTAGATGGGCCTCGAGTCGTGTTTTAGATCCCTTTGGGCCGTCTTCCGACTCGACGCGTTTACTACGAATTCTTTTCGATAAAGAACAAACTTTCTGCGGTTTCTAATCCGCGAAGTTTGATTGATGGATTTGAGTAGCGGGA
>NW_013622808.1:0-773 GCF_000695525.1 Brassica oleracea var. oleracea
GCTGCTGTGTATTCCCGTTTAATGTCATTTACCATGAGCTTGAGAAGAATTACCTTAGAAACCCAGCGACATTGTCGTCATTGCATCCTCCGCATGTAAATGATGCAGATCCATATGAAAGATTTTTAGAGCATTATGAGGTGTAGCACCAACCTTTTGCAGTATCAATACTCTCAACTTCTCCAGCAGAAAAACTCCACGCTCTGTCCACATAATTGATTGTGAAAACATTGAAGCATACAGATGTGAAACAGCAGTAGTAGAGGGAGATCAGAAAGATTCTTAATATTTGAAGCAAATGGTGGAACATAGAATCATGGTTTCATTACTTGCCTCAACTTGATTGATGATCTGATTTTCCAGCGACTTTGTTGCATTTTTATTGGATCCTCTTCAATCTCTTAAACTCCACCTTAGCTTAAAGCTTTTAAAACAACAACATTTTTGACCGGATCGTCTGCGTATCTGAGAACTGATTTTTTTTTGTCAGCATGATTCCATGTTTTCATCATTATAAAACTGAAAACTGAATATAAGAAAGCATATTATAAGAGATAGCAAATGATTTAAGAGAAAGATTATATGGACATATCTTAAATTCAGATCACGCTTTGCTTTTTCCACTTGTAATATCTTTCTCTATTGGACCTCGTTAAATTCTTCAGCTTTGCTCAGGTTTCAGATCAATAATCTCTTTATCACCTCTTAACCCCCATATTACTCCACCCTATATCCTCGTTTTTTCTTAGAGAGATGTGTTCGCCATTCTATTG
>NW_013622809.1:0-773 GCF_000695525.1 Brassica oleracea var. oleracea
CAAAGCTGAGAGATATTGTATTGCTTTACGATTCGAATATAAGAGTTAACAGAATTACATTGATCAAGGATCTATCAGAGAGAGAGGAGGACAAGGAGTGAGAAGGGATGCGAGAGTAGGGAGGAGGGGAGAACGAGAGAGACGATTGTGGCGTAGGGTTAACCTTGAAATAGGCGAGATTCTTACGAATCTAGGAGATGGAGTCGGTGAGTGCTCCGGTCTATGAGTTCCATCCATGGGCGGCGCTGAGGGAGGCCGTCATGGAGATAGGAGGAGAGAGTTGATTGGTGGTTGGGGGTTGAGTGGCTTGTTGGTTGGTGATGGGGAGAGTCACCTAAGAAGACAATGGTGTCCCGGTGACGTTGTGTGCGTGCGATGGATTAGCCGAGAGGATGTGGAGAGTTTGATTTGAGATAGTAGAGAGAGAACAAATGTTTCAGAAAGGAAAACAAAAGAAAGTGGAAAAGCGATAGGTTTCGTTTAGATACAAATGAAAATACGAATGAAAATACAAATAAGCTAATAGGTTTGGTCGAGGAGAAATAGGGGTACCAGTGTCACTATAAAAAAATGTATAGTAGAAATTTCATTCTTGCAAATTAAATTATTATTGATGTATATAGAGTGCAATTACTCTTAAATATATTATGTAAAAATGTATTTTGTTTTTAAAATTTTAAAATTGTTTCTTTTAAAAATGTATTTTTATTATATATGTTATTTATAAAGAATATAAAAGAAAACTAGTATTAAAAGGAAATATAATTTAATAA
>NW_013622810.1:0-772 GCF_000695525.1 Brassica oleracea var. oleracea
CGAAGAGTAAGCATGCGATCCTCCATCGTCACAGCAAACTCATTGAAAGCTTCCATAACCTGGAAAAGGGAAAAACCTTAGAGTTAGTACCCTATCACCTATAACAAAGATACATACAGCTCAACAAAACCAACCTTAGAGCTCGCGACGACCACCTTGGCGTAAGCTCCCTCCTCTTCAGGAGAAGCAAGAGACAGGGAACGACAACCCGCAGGCCTCGTACGACGAGCAATCGAAACAAGATCATCCTGGCCCGCGGATGAGGAACTATCACCCTTTGGAGCCAACCCCCGACAATTCGGCTTTTGCTTGGAACGAGGCAGCTCCTTCGGCCTTTGACGGGAGACGCCGTTTACGGCTGGCAGCAGCTGAATTTCCCTGAAAACCAGGATCCAAAGGAACAGGATATCTCCGACCTTCGGGGGAACCCTCATCCTCCAAATCCAGAGTTGGAATTGGAGGCAGCCCACTAGCAGCTTTGCTCGTCGACGCCGACTTAGAACTAGGAAACGACAACCTCCTCGCGAGCTGCCTCTCCAACCTATCAGGAGGAGGAGGATTGTTAGAAGAGTCTCCCACCTCCTCCTGAGAATGCTCCGCCTCATCCTCGGAAGCACCCGCGACCTCCGTCCAGCATCGAGAAGGTGGCTTGAATTCGAGCACGATCAAACGAAGGCCAATTCGAGCGACCACCCCGTACAACTCCGATTAAACCCCGATGCCCGTCGGTCATGTCCGATCTCCCCGAATGAACTGGGATCAACAAAAAAAA
>NW_013622811.1:0-772 GCF_000695525.1 Brassica oleracea var. oleracea
TCCCACGATCATATACAAGCAGAACTATTAGCAGCTGAGAGGTGGCAGAAGGTTTCTGGAATTGAGGAAAAAATTCTAAAGCAAAGATCGAAGTTACACTGGTTGCAAGTAGGAGACAAAAACAATAAAGCCTTCCACAACGCCGTTAAGATTCGGGAGACAAGAAATGCAATCAGAGAAATTAGATGTGCATCGGGGCAGGTGGTACGATCTCAAGAAGAAATAAAAAATGAGGCTGAGAGGTTTTTCTCTGAATCCCTATCTCATATACCGGATGGGTTGCAACGGAAAACAGTAGAGGAGATGCAGCAAATCATCAACTTCCGCTGCTCCGACGAAGAACATAATACTCTCATTAAACCGGTAACGGATGCAGAAATCAAACAAGTCCTATTTCGAATGCCTAGTGGAAAATCTCCGGGACCTGATGGGTTTACTGTTGAATTCTTCAAGGTTTCATGGAGTATCATCTCAAAGGATTTTACCACAGCGGTGCATTCTTTTTTCAGCAAGGGGTTTCTTCCAAAGGGCCTCAACACCACAATCCTTGCGTTGATACCAAAGAAAGATGAGGCGATGGAGATGAAAGACTACAGACCCATAGCCTGCTGTAATGTCTTGTATAAGGTCATCTCAAAGATCATCGCAAACAGGCTGAAAGGCACCCTCCCTCGCTGTGTATCTTACAATCAGTCCGCATTTGTGAAGGACAGATTGCTTGTGGAAAATCTACTTCTCGCCACTGAAATTGTAAAAGACTACCACAAGGAGG
>NW_013622812.1:0-772 GCF_000695525.1 Brassica oleracea var. oleracea
CCTGAAATTTTTATACATGTTTTAATGTTATCAGCGACTCTAGATGATAAGAGAAGAGCTTTGTAACATGTGACAGAGCCTTAAGGAAATGCTTTACAAGAATGATGAGCAAGAGTGCCAAGATTCTGCGAGTTCTTCCATGAACTCTACTGCTTCTTTAAACTGACATTCATGTTCAAGAACATGACACAACTGCAACAACAAAAAGTATGATAGATAAAGAACAACTGAGTGATAAGTCTTACATGGAAATTGAGAAAAATAGATGCAAAAATGTTGAATTGTTTGAGATACTCACACAGTGATGTGCCCAGGCATCCTTTTTGTTAATCTCATAGCCTTTTCTGGAAGCTGCAGCATCTTCTTCCATTCGACCAAGTTCTAACAATGGGAAGGCATGCATACTCTGTATGTAACTTTCTTCTTGATTCATAGGTAGAACCTACAAATATTAACCAGATAAAATTTATGTATTTGGTCATGCTTGTTTTAAGTATATAAAATATCATTGCAAGACTGAATTTATGGCAGGCATACAAATTGGCTCTCAATGGTCCCATAAATTCAAAAATAACCTTTGCTTCTTTTTACTACATATTTTGTTCTTCTTTACAGGAACGCGACTTTTGTGCTTAGTTTCGATTTTCCAAGATCTGAAGAACTAACTTATGCATATATATAGCTCGACTTACCCCTCGTTAATTGGAAAACGTTAGTACTGGAAAAGATATAGCGTTTCTGTAACATTCCGATTTCTGGTATTTGTAAAAAA
>NW_013622813.1:0-772 GCF_000695525.1 Brassica oleracea var. oleracea
CGAATCTCCATCGGAAGTTTCTGCCAGCTCGCATCGGAATTTCTCAAGCAGTATTCTATGTTCATAGATAGCGAAACGTCTGATGTCGATCTCTGGAGTCTATCCCAGAGAGAGGACGAACCTCTCCGCGAGTTCATAAGCCGATTCAAGCTGGTTATGTGAAGGGTATGCGGAATAAGCGACAAGGTGGCCATCGACGCGCTCAGAAAAACGCTCTGGTACAAGTCGAAATTCAGAAAATGGATAACCCTTGACAAACCCCGGACAATCCAGGACACCCTTCACAAGGCAACAGACTACATCATAATCAAAGAAGAAACGAAAGTTTTGTCGCAAAAACATAAGCCGACAAAGACATCCTCGAAAGATGCAGACCAAAAGACCACAAAGAAAAACCCTCATAACGACATATACGTCCATCACGAGGGGGAAGAGATTCAAGGCGCGCATAACTACGCGATCAACTCGGAACAATGCCGAACCTCGGGCAATACGTGGACTCGCAATCCAGGATACGATGAAAACACCTTCTGCGAGTTCCACCAGACCCGAGGGCACTCGACGACCAACTACAAAGTCTTGGGAGCGAGGCTGGCCGCAGAGCTACTAGCCGAAGAGCTCTCCAAAGTAACCAGCGTTAAAGATCTCATCCTTGAGACCGATCGTCCTCCAAAGATCGACAAAAATCCACCCACGGAAAATTCTCGTCAGAGAAGTCAAACGGGGGATAAGCGCGGAAGGAGATCGGACGACAAAGGAAACGACAACAATC
>NW_013622814.1:0-406 GCF_000695525.1 Brassica oleracea var. oleracea
TGTTTGGAAGCTTTTGTGCACATTTGGGATGACCTTTCCTGAATTTTCAGAGTAGGAGAGAGCCATTGAATGAGACAACTTCCCTTCAGACTCAAGAATTCTCTCCTAATTTGACACCAGAGGTATATGCTCAAAAATATTGATTTATACTTGGAGTATAAAAGTAGCTTTGTAAGCTTTTGTACATATAAAGGGATTACTGATTTTCTTGCAGAATGAGCCAGAGCGATCATATGAGACGCCATCCAATGCTAATGAAAAAATAAATCTTAGCGATGAAGTAAGATTTTTTTCTAAAATTATAGTTGATGGTATTTTGGTAGAGAAACTAATGAGAAAATGTTTTTCCCAGGATGCTACAGAGCCTGCGACTGTGATCATTGAGACTCAAGTTTGTACTCCAGTT
>NW_013622814.1:447-772 GCF_000695525.1 Brassica oleracea var. oleracea
GTTTAAGTTGATATCTGTGTTTGTTCATGATCCAAATCCTGTTTTTCTCTGCTTTGCAGGTGGGAACAGAGGCAACGAATGAGTCACATGTCTCTCCAATAGCTCAACAGAGTATTGAGACTCCAGTTTTTACTCCAATTCAGACGCAGCAGGTACATGCTCAAAAAAATCTTGGACTTTTACATTAATTTTGGGAAGCTTTTGTACTTGTTCATTATCCCATTCCTGAATTTTTTGTTTGTTTTGCAGATGGTAACAGCGGGAACGTATGACTCTAGAGAGCCTTTGACTGAAATAATTTCAGCAACCAATAAACAGGTAAGCA
>NW_013622815.1:0-772 GCF_000695525.1 Brassica oleracea var. oleracea
GATTATTCCGAGGGAACTCCGAGGAAACCCTCTTCTTCCTTGGAATTGCCTCGGATTATTCCGAGGACATTCCGAGGAACTAGTGTTTGGGGTTTCAATACGCCAATTTTTTTTTATAAACGGATCGATCGATGGATATATGTCCAAAAACGCATCGATCGATCACTAAGATGCACCGGGCCGTAAGAATGTGATCGATTGATGAGATTATCCAATCGATCGATCGAGAATCTTAAGCGTTCCTCGGAATGTCCTCGGAAAATCTTGTAAGTTTTTTTATAAACGGATCGATCGATGGATATATGTCCAAAAACGCATCGATCGATCACTAAGATGCACCGGGCCGTAAGAATGTGATCGATTGATGAGATTATCCAATCGATCGATCGAGAATCTTAAGCGTTCCTCGGAATGTCCTCGGAAAATCTTGTAAGTTTTTTTATAAACGGATCGATCGATGGATATATGTCCAAAAACGCATCGATCGATCACTAAGATGCACCGGGCCGTAAGAATGTGATCGATTGATGAGATTATCCCATCGATCGATCAAGAATCTCAAGTGTTCCTCGGAATGTCCTCGGAAAATCTTGTAAGTTTTTTTATAAACGGATCGATCGATGGATATATGTCCAAAAACGCATCGATCGATCACTAAGATGCACCGGGCCGTAAGAATGTGATCGATCGATGAGATTATCCCATCGATCGATCGAGAATATAGAATGTAAACCCACTCAAATATAGATGAGTCCAAACATCCCACTCTTTA
>NW_013622816.1:0-772 GCF_000695525.1 Brassica oleracea var. oleracea
GTTCTTCTTAGGGTTTCCACGGCAGAAGTTTCTATTGGTCTTGTTGGATGTCGTTGCTGTTATCCGTTGAGGATTGTTTTGCGTTTGCGTGTTCGGAGCTCCTCCCTTTCTCAGCTTTCAATGGCAACTCTCCGTTGTGAGCTTCAAGATACTTCTTCTATGGTCTATGGTTTTAGGATTCGCCAGAGATGGTTCCTCTATGAAGACAGTGTAGGGAAGCAAACAACCTCCGCTTGACGTTTATGGAACCTCTTTTTGGGTTTGTCTCCAACTATCATTGCAGGTTTACCTGTGATTTTAGTAGATTGGCTTAAGGAATATCAAAAGTTGTCAACTTAATATGTCTTCGTTACCTCTATGCTCTGATCTTTGGACAACTACAGAGCTAATCTTGTATTAAGGAGTCTTCTTAATCATTTTGGGGGCTCATTAGTACTCAATTAGCATATCAACTGTGGTACACTGCTGTTGTATCCTTGTTCCACTACCAAGTAATGAATTCACGTACTTATAAAAAAAACATTATTTGAATTTATCGAACTAGTTTCAATGTTCAAGAGTTCAAATATATGAAATATATTGAAAATAATATAATAATACTTCTCCATATTCTGCAGAGAATCCATAATAGATATTGTCCTTCAAATGGCCTGAGTTCCATGTTGATACGTTAAATGATTTCTTTAATCATCGTTTCAAAATCTGCATTAGAGTCTTATAGGGTAGTGATATCTCATGATTTTTATAAATTTTAGATTCATATTTTAGCTTA
>NW_013622817.1:0-772 GCF_000695525.1 Brassica oleracea var. oleracea
GGGCAATCAAGTAATATTAATAACATATCTATATTGGGCCATTTTTTCGGATCTAGCTCACTGTCCACATCAGATCTCTCTTGGGTCATTTGGGCCGATTAAAAAATCAGATCCAATTCTCACTTTTTTTTTCCTTTGGGTCATTGAATCCAAGTTCAAATAATTTTTTTTCAACCATTCTTAATTATTTTTTTCTTTTCTTAATATAATTTAAGCATTCATAAAAAAAATTGAATTTTTTCATTGAAAAGTATAAATCTTTATTAAAAGTATATTATTTTTTTATTAAAAATATTAACAACATAATAAAATTAATTTATCAGAGTTATACCAACTTAATTCATTACAGAAATAAAGTTTAATTTTTTAAACATAAATAGTCATTTAAAGTGAAACACGATAAATAAAGATAAAAAGTTTAAGTCTTTTATAAGTAAAACACAAATATATGAAATATGACATTTACTAAATATTTGTCAATTGAAAAAAAAAAAATTTATACATGAAATATGACATTTACTAAATATTTGTCAACTAAATATTTGACATTTACTAAATATTTACCTTAGCCTGCCCTTTCTTTACTAACATTGCATGTTTCATTAAGGGCAATCAAGTAATATTAATAACACATCTATATTAGGCTATTTTTTTCGGATCCAGCCCACTGTCCACATCGGATCTCTCTTGGGCCATTTGGGCCCATTAAGAAATCATATTCAATCCTCACATTTTTTTTTCCTTTGGGCCATTGAGTCCAAGTTCAAATAAT
>NW_013622818.1:0-772 GCF_000695525.1 Brassica oleracea var. oleracea
GGGGGGGGGCGAATTATAGGGGAAATCGGAGGGGATGAGAGTTCTGAAGTTTAGATCCAAAAAGGTCGGGTTTTGCCTTTTAATTCTGTTCGCACACGCATCGATCGATGCATTTTTTCACATAAACGCATCGATCGATGCATTTATAAAAAAACATACAAGATTTTCCGAGGAAATTCCGAGGAACAATTCAGATTGTCGATAGATCGATGGTATACTCTCATCGATCGATCACAATCTTACGGCCCGGTCCATCCTAGTAATCGATCGATTTGTTTTTGTTCAAAAACGCATCGATCGATGCGTTTTTTAAAAAAAAATTACGTTTTGAAACCCCAAACACTAGTTCGTCGGAATTTCCTCGGAATATTCGATCGATCACATTCTTACGGCTTTCGTCCATCTGGTGATCGATCGATGCGTTTTTCTAAACAAACGCATCGATCGATGTGTTTATAAAAAAAGGTACAAGATTGAAACCCCAAACACTAGTTCCTCGGAATGTCCTCGGAATATTCCGACGGAATTACGAGGAAGACAAGGGGTTCCTCGGAATAGTCTGAGGAAATTCCGAGGAAATAGGGGTTGTAAACCGAAAAAAACGTTTTGCGGTTTGAATAACACCTACATAACCCTTATTAAGTGTCTTACGTTACTTATGAAGTCTAAAATTTGTTCCTTACCCCTTAATTAACACTTTTCCGATTGTATGAACGAAATCTCATAACATAAGAGAAACACTTAATTATACGTTTTAATGAACGGTATAGGG
>NW_013622819.1:0-772 GCF_000695525.1 Brassica oleracea var. oleracea
GTTTTCTGGCCTCAGCTATGGACCGCACACGCGGTCAGGTCGAAGAAGCGGTTCGATTAGGTAAACCGGATCTAATTTTCTTTGATTTTGCTCACTGGATTCCGGACATAGCTAGAGATTGTGGAGCCAAGAGTGTGAATTTTGTAACGATTTCTGCAGCATGTGTAGCTATCTCATTTGTCCCTGGTCGTAGTCCAGATGAATTAGCTATACCTCCTCCGGGGTATCCTTCGTCCAAGGTGTTGCTTCACGGACAAGAAACCAATTCCTTGTCATTTCTGTCCTATCCATTTGGTGATGGAGTGACGTTTTACGAACGGATCATGACAGGGCTTGTGAACTGTGATGTCATATCGATAAGGACTTGCCAGGAAATGGAAGGAAAATTCTGCGATTTTATCGAAAGGGAATTTCAAAGAAAAGTTCTCTTGACGGGTCCAATGCTTCCTGAGCCGGACAATATCAAACCACTAGAAGATCGATGGCATCAATGGCTGAGCCGGTTCGAACCAGGATCAGTAGTATACTGTTCGCTTGGCAGCCAAATCATTCTTGAGAAGGAAGAATTTCAAGAACTCTGCTTAGGAATTGAGCTGACCGGTTTACCATTTATTGTAGCGGTAAAGCCACCAAAAGGCGCATCTACCATCCAGGAAGCATTACCAGAAGGGTTCGAAGATCGGGTTAAGGAGCGTGGAGTGGTTTGGGGAGAATGGATGCAGCAGCCACTGATATTGGCTCATCCATCAATAGGTTGCTTTGTGAGCCATTG
>NW_013622820.1:0-772 GCF_000695525.1 Brassica oleracea var. oleracea
GCATCATCAATAGCGCCAGACTCATTATATACCCCAAGTCAACGTCGTAGATGTCTGAATCCCTGGAGTATCTCATATAACGTTTCCAGCCACTTGTAATATCTCCATTGCTCTCTCCTTCAGAATTTATCAAAGCCATAAAACCAGCTTCACATGTTGTGGATATCAATGTCATCAGCTCCAAAGTATGGTAGAATGCAGCATGAACAGTAACAAATATCTTCATCATGTAGTCACTTAATGCATGTGTACCGGCCAGCCAAACGACTGCAACTGGCCTAAACTCTCCATCAATCATATCAAGTTCCTTGTCGTCATTCAGCTCTGGTGGCCTTGGTGATTGAACCCAGCCATAGAAAAAGAACTCCATTATCTCTTCCATACCTGTGAAAAACAGTACCAGAACCATATTCACCATCCCACGGCTCGAATACGCACCACTTCCATAACCATTCCTGCTGAAACGACCTTGCCCACACAAACCCAATGTATGCCAAAACCATGGATTCACTAGCAGCTCCAGTGGTCTTGGAAAATGAAACATTTCACCGTTAAGATTCCCCCGTGTAGAGACAAACATTTGATCTCTCCAGCACCTGACATCATCAGTCACCTCCATCATAAATAGACTTTCCGTATAACAAGCCATCTGCCACAAGATATTCTCTAATGAGAACTCAGAAACTCTATAGTAGATGCTTATCACTACTCCCCCGCTGAAGAACCGACTTGTCTTCAAGTTGGACCCAGCATTAAAACTATTCCCATACTT
>NW_013622821.1:0-111 GCF_000695525.1 Brassica oleracea var. oleracea
CTTTATGTATCCAAATGAAGGTTCTTACATCGCGATTCATTATGGTTTGATTAGAATGAAGAAAAAGTTGTCATATTCCCAAACAGGGAAACTTGGATCACCTTATTTGAA
>NW_013622821.1:301-772 GCF_000695525.1 Brassica oleracea var. oleracea
TCCTAACTCCTATGAGATTTATTCAACTTCCTGGTGATTCTCCACTACTTTATGTATCCAAATCAAGCTTTGTACATCCCGATTCATCCTGGTTTGAGTTGAATGACGAAGAAGTTGTCTTATTCCCAAACATGGAAACTGAGATCCCCTTATTTGAAAGTGGGATAACTTCTTCATCCTAACTCCTATGAGATTTGTTCAACTTCCCGGTGATTCTCCACTACTTTATGTATCAAAATGAAGCTGCTTACATCGCGATTCATTATGTTTTGATTAGGATGACGAAGAAGTATTCATATTCCCAAACAGGAAAACTTGGATCACCTTATTTGTAAGTGGGATAACTTCTTCATCCTAACTCCTATGAGATTTTTTCAACTTCCTGGTGATTCTCCACTACTTTATGTATCCAAATAAAGCTTGGTACATCGCGATTCATTCTGGTTTGATTAGGATGACGAAGAAGTTGTC
>NW_013622822.1:0-772 GCF_000695525.1 Brassica oleracea var. oleracea
TCAAAGAGGTTTGGAACTTATGTTGTCTCCGTTTTTCTAGAGAATAAAGATTTTATAGTGGTTTGTCTACCAATATACGGGGTATTATGAAGTTTTTCTAAATTAATTGACAAAAAATTAAAACGAAGCACATGTACCATGAAAGAAT
This sequence comes from Brassica oleracea var. oleracea, assembly GCF_000695525.1. Classification (NCBI taxonomy): domain Eukaryota; kingdom Viridiplantae; phylum Streptophyta; class Magnoliopsida; order Brassicales; family Brassicaceae; genus Brassica; species Brassica oleracea. The sequence goes on from NW_013622822.1 coordinate 149, forward strand.
GTTTAATATACAATAATACAAATGTAGTATGCGTTTAGAAATTTTAAAACAACACTAAAGATCATAGGCTTCAGTATATAGAGCATTTACAAAAAAAAATCAAAATTTTCGTAGGGCTTAACTCATAGAATTTGAGAAAAAAAAAATATGAAAATATTGTTTTAATGCATAGTTGAATCCTTCACTAACATATTATGAAGGTCAAAGAGGTTTGGAACTTATGTTGTCTCCGTTTTTCTAGAGAATAGTGATTTTATTGTGGTTAGTCCACCAATTTAGGGAGTATTATAAAGTTTTACCAAATTAATTGACAAAAAATTAAAACGATGCCCGTGTACCATGAAAGAATGTTTAATATACATTAATACAAATGTAGTATGCGTTTAGAAATTTTAAAACAACACTAAAGATCATAGGCTTCAGTATATAGAGCATTTACAAAACAAATTCAATATTTTCATAGGGGTTAACTCATAGATTTTGAGAAAAATTAAAAAAAATGAAAATACTGTTTTAAGGCATATTTGCATCATTCACTAACATATGATGAAGGTCGAAGAGGTTTGTAACCTTTGTCGTCTCCGTTTTTCTAGAGAATAACGATTTTATAGTGGTTAGTCCACC
>NW_013622823.1:0-321 GCF_000695525.1 Brassica oleracea var. oleracea
GTATTTTCATATTTTTGAATTTTTCTCAATATCTATGGGTTAACCCACCCTAAGAAAATATTGAGTTTTCGGTAAATGCTCTATATACCGAAGCCTATGATCTTTAGTGTTGTTTTAAAATTTATAAACACATTCTACATTTGTATTAATGTATATCAAACTCTCATTCATGGTACATGAACATCGTTTTAGTTTTTTGTCAATTAATTTACTAAAACTTCATAACAGTCCCTAAATTGGTGGACTACCCATTTTAAAATCGTTTTTTGCTAGGGAAACGGACACAACAAAATTTCCAAACCTCTTTGAACTTCATCATAT
>NW_013622823.1:404-772 GCF_000695525.1 Brassica oleracea var. oleracea
CTACGAAAATATTGAATTTTCGGTAAATGTTCTATATACTGAAGCCTATGATCATTAGTTTTGTTTTAAAATTTCTAAACACATTCTACATTTGTATTAATGTATATTAAACTCTCTTCCATGGTACATGGGCATTGTTTTAATTTTTTGTCAATTAATTTAGTAAATCTTCATAATACTTCCTAAATTGGTGGACTAACCACTACAAAATCTTTATTTGCTAAAGAAACGGAGACAACAAAAGTTCCAAACCTCTTTGAACTTCATCATATGTTGGTGACGGATGAAAATATGCATTAAAACAGTATTTTCATATTTTAGATTTTTCTCAAAATCTATGGGTTAACCCCCTACGAAAATATTGAATT
>NW_013622824.1:0-772 GCF_000695525.1 Brassica oleracea var. oleracea
TCGTGTTTCACGACACCCTGCCCAATCACTATCGCTGTAACATAACATGGTAGAGTTGGTGTTGTATTTGATTCCAATTCCCATCGATAAAGTGTCTTTCACATAGCAAAGAATACGCTTGAGCAGAGTAAAATCCGACTGAGTAGGCAAATGCATTCGCTGACAGATGAAATTAACAGCAAACTGAAGGTCTGGTCTCGTAAGAGTGAGGTACTGGAGCTTCCCTGCTAAGCGTCTAAAGTAAGAAGGATCAGAGAACTGCTGATCTTGACCCTGAACTTTGTCTATCTTCAGAGGCAAAGGAGTGACCATGGGAGCACAATCAAGCATCCCTGCAATTGTCAACAAATCCGTCACGTACTTCTCTTGATTGAGGAACAGGCCATCATTATGATGGTGAACTTGGATGCCAAGAAAGTAGTGTACAGATCCCAAGTCCTTCATACGAAACTCACTACTTAACTGAGCAAGAAGCTTCTCAAGAAGACCGTTGTTGTTTCCAGTGAGAATCATGTCATCAACATACAAGAGAAGATAGATGACATCTGATCCAGATGATATATAAAGAGAGATGGATCAGAGAAGCTGCACTTGAATCCAAAATCCAGAAGAAAGAAACTGAACTTGTCGAACCAAGCACGCGGTGCTTGTTTTAACCCGTAAATGGCCTTCTTCAAACGCCAAACATAATCAGGTTTGTCTGGATTTTAGAAACCAGGGGGCTATTTCATAATGACTCTCTCCTTCAGATCACCATGGAGAAATGCGTTCT
>NW_013622825.1:0-273 GCF_000695525.1 Brassica oleracea var. oleracea
TTGGCAAATTGATTTATCTTACCATAACTAGACCTGACATTTGTTTTCCTGTAAATCAGGTGAGTCAACACATGCAAGTGCCTAAGGAGCATCATTGGCGGTGGAGAGAATCTTGATGTATCTCAACGGCTCACCTGATCAAGGAGTATGGATGGGTTGCAATGGGAGCATTGAAGTGGTTGGATACTGTGATGCAGATTGGGCTGGTGATAGAGCAGACAGGAACCAACCACAGGCTATTGCACATTCATTGGAGGCAACTTGGTTACTTGG
>NW_013622825.1:451-772 GCF_000695525.1 Brassica oleracea var. oleracea
CTCGGTGTTCCATGAAAGAACCAAGCACATTGAGGTTGATTGTCACAAGGTGAGGCAGATGATCATCCTAGGAGTCATCCTGCCATGCTACACAAGAAGTGAAGATCAGTTGGCTGATGTGTTCACTAAAGCTGCAAGACAAAAGACAATGGAGTCCATTCACATCAGGTTGGGCCTCATTGAACTTGGGAAGAGAAGGAGCTGATCCCCTTTGGCTGTGAGGTCTTTACTCTTTTTCCCTCATCAAGGTTTTGTCCCAATGGGTATTTTTTGTTTTGTGAGGTTTTTAATGAGGAAGATCTCATGGCTATCCAAGCTTAG
>NW_013622826.1:0-771 GCF_000695525.1 Brassica oleracea var. oleracea
TGATTGAATAAAATTTGGACTTGTTGATTGGAACTCAAGATTCTATATTTGGTATCAGAGCAATCAAGATCTTTGAAGACCTTTACACAAGAACGATGAGCGACGGTAAAGAAATCAAAGACGTAACCGTGAGCAACAAGGATGCAGGACCAATCCTGCTCAAATTTCCTATGCTCACGTCAACGAATTATACCGTCTGGGCTATGCGAATGAAAGTGGCTCTGAAAGTTGGTGAAGTTTGGGAAGCTATCGATCCAGGGTGCAAAGACGAGAAGAAGAATAATATGGCTATTAACTATGTGTTTCAATCCATACCAGAAGCTCTAATCTTACAAGTTGGAGACATTGACACAGCAAAGGCGGTGTGGGAAGCAATAAAGGCAAGGCACCTTGGAGCTGAAAGAGTTAAAGAAGCTAGGTTACAAACTTTAATGGCAGAATTTGATAGACTGCAGATGAAAGATGATGAAACAATTGATGTGTTTGCTGGAAAACTTTCTGAAATTACTTCAAAAGCGGCTTCATTGGGAGAAATAATAGAGGAATCAAAAGTTGTGAAAAAATTTCTTAAAAGTCTTCCATGGAATCGTTATATTCAGATTGTTGCCTCTCTTGAGCAAGTGTTGAATTTAAATACAGTTGCCTTTGAAGACATAGTTGGACGACTAAAAGCCTATGAGGAGAGAATCAATGTTGGAGGAGATAAAATACCTAATGAACAAGACAGGCTAATGTATGCTAATAGCGATGCAAGTCAAAGCAGATATGATA
>NW_013622827.1:0-771 GCF_000695525.1 Brassica oleracea var. oleracea
TGCCAATCAAATTTTATATCACATAACATACAATATGACTTTAAATTAATCAAAACTTTATATCACATAACATACAATATAATAATGTGTTCCAATACCTTTATGTAATAACAAATATGATTTCCAAGGTCATTCCGCCGAGGAAAAATAAAATAAAGATTCATTTTGGTTGATAAAAAAAATAATTTTGATTCACAAGGCCAGCTGAACATAAGGGGCTGGCGTCGTTACGAATCGAACTATGTGGGCCGTAGTCTTTTGATTTCGTGCACGACATTACGGCCCAAAAAATGAGCCGATTGCAAGATAAACAAACGATTTTCAGGCTGCCGAGCTCTTTCCTATGCACAAACAGCTTGATTAGTTTTTAAGATTTGTCAACCAAAATAATTTCATACAAAAATACATTTGCTGATGTCTGGGCAGCTAACCAATACATAAAAGTGCTTGCGAACGAGAAAACTATATATTTAGTTAAGACTTTTCTTGTAAAAGAAAATATTTTGCAATTGTTTGTACAAGATTCATGTAAAAAGATGATTAAAACTCTTTAAATCATGTAACTCATTCGTTTTAAGAACGAAGAAAGTTGACAATCCGTTAATGCTAAACCATTCAGACTTAAATTATTAAATATAATATAAAAGCTTAAATATCAGTTTTGTGTTATCATCCATCGAAAATTCAAACTCGTATAATATATTATTATAAACAAATAACTTAATTGTCACCTGATTTGAAACTCATGAATTTGGCAGCATATATCATGGA
>NW_013622828.1:0-771 GCF_000695525.1 Brassica oleracea var. oleracea
GTGAAGTTCAGTAAGCGATGGAGGTACTTCTCGACCTTCAATCTGTTCAATCACAGGCTTGTACTCCTCAGGTAAGCCTTGAAGAACGTAGTCAAGTCTGTCCTCATGGTCAAGAACTTTTCCAAGCAATGCTAGTTGATCAAAACGTGTTGTGAGACCTTGGACATACTCATCAATAGTTTTTGTGTCCTTAGTCCACGACTTGAGCTGTTGCAGCAGGAGCTTAATGTGTCCACGCGTAGGTTTAGCGTAGGTAGACGCCAGTGTGAGCCAAACACTTGCAGATGTGGGAGCTAGAGAGACCAGCGGTTGAATGGTTGGGGAGAGTGCACCAAGAAGCGCACTGAAGATCAGTTTGTCTTGCCTCTTCCACATCGTGTACTCTCGATTCGGAGTTGTGACACCATCAGCTGTGATCGTTTGATCTGGTTTGGGTGCCGACTCATCTAGATGAGAAGTGAGCTCATATCCATCGAGGAGGGCATGAACTTGTCGACTCCAGACCAAGTAGTTAGATGCCGTGAGTTTCACGATGTTAGACATGTTGATGTGGAGGAGAGCGGGGTTATTGATCTGGATTGTTTCTGCAGCGGTAGTAGCACTGTTATTGGTAGACATGATAAGAAAGAGAGGGACGTGGAGAGAGAGTAGAGAAAGAAGAGGGTGGCGGCAGAGGAGAGAGCTAGGCAAAAAAGAAAAGAAAATTAGACCTGCTCTGATACCATATGTGATATGAAGGATGATTTCTATTGATGTATAAGAGTACATATT
>NW_013622829.1:0-771 GCF_000695525.1 Brassica oleracea var. oleracea
AGGGAAGGAACTTACCTGGATGGATCAGACCGTTGAGGGATAAGGAACAGCGCGCCTTGACAGGCTGGAACAGCTGAAAAGGCAAGAGCATCTCGGTCCAAGATGCTAGATACTCCGCGCATGTGGAGAAGCTAATTGGCTAGTTCAAATGAGCTTATCCTTTCCACATTGACCTCACATGCTTTAGTCTTCTCTGGATTTCGAAAACCCTTGTAGGCTCACACTATATATTGTAACTCATGCTCTTAATGAAGGATTAGACAGTTCTTGACACTAAAACACTCTCTTAGACTCAAAGGCTCTCAATCATGATCATACACTAAACTCTTAGCTAAACTCGTTCTAAATCACCTCTAGACTCTTTCTAATCTCTTTCTTTCCTTATATCAAACTCAGATTCTCTAAAACTTATAAGATCTTCATATGTTCCAATGAGGGCTTGTATACTCATAATCTGGGTTTTAGTACTAGAACACTCAAGAACACATCAGCCACTTAGCTTTCATCCGGGTGATTCTGAAATGGAAAGCAACAAGGCAGTGGTTCCGGTTACTCTCAAGGGGGGTAACTACCTTTTGTGGTCTCGTTTGGTGAAGACAGCAGTGGGGAGTAAGGGTTTATGGGGACACATCACACAGAGTGAAGCCCCAAAGCTCATTACTTATGAAGGCGACAAGCAGATTGTCGAGTGCGATGAAGAGAAGTGGGAGCAAGATGATCAGCGGGTGATGTCTATACTCCAACGGTCTCTTGAAGTGTCTATCCTGGAGG
>NW_013622830.1:0-771 GCF_000695525.1 Brassica oleracea var. oleracea
CTATGGTATTTGAGAAATGTCTCCGCGATTTGGGAGCTAGTGTCAGCTTGATGCCTTTGTCTGTTACACAGAAGCTTGGATTCACTCAGTACAAGAAGTGTAGACTCTCTCTGGTGTTAGCTGATCGTTCGGTGAAGTACCCTGTGGGCATCTTAGAGGACCTACCTGTGAAGATTGGAAAATATGAGATACCTACAGATTTTGTGGTGCTTGAGATGGGTGAGGAGGCTCACGACCCATTGATTCTTGGAAGGCAATTCTTAGCTACAGCAGGAGCTATTGTTAATGTGAAGGAAGGCACGACTGATCTCCATTTGGATAAAGAGAACATCCTCCACTTTGACATCAAGGGGAAAATGAAGAAACCAACTGTGTTCGGGCAAGCCTTCTACATTGAAGAGAGGGTCACTCTTGCTGATAAGCACCTTGAAGAGTTACCACCTGAGGACGACGAGGAGGGAGCATCTCCCTCTACTCATTCTCCATAGAAGGTAACCCACTACTTTCCCTTGTATATACCATTTCGTTTTTGCATATTAGTTTTCTCTTTTTGGGTATCTCTCTCTCCTTGACAACACAGAGACTGTGTCATTTAAGTTTGGGGGAGGTACCAAGTATTTGATCATGTTTGCTTTGATGTTGTTTCATTGAGTCATGCATTGCATACCTATTTGCATAAAAAAAAATTAAAAAACAAAAAAAAATCATTTAGTTTGCAGCATTCGCATTTCTAGGAGAGTCTAGAGCATATAGGTTGCATTTACTTGCATT
>NW_013622831.1:0-771 GCF_000695525.1 Brassica oleracea var. oleracea
TATATAACAGCTTCTAATGTCAGTCTCATTAATTAAAGTCATAAAATACATAAAACATAAGTATTTAATGGAGTTTAAGACCCGGTCTCGTTTTAATAATTCTTGAATGAATACAATTCTCTACTCACCTCAGGATCAGTCACAACATCCGCGCTTCTGTGCAACACAAGGAAAGGAACGCTCAGATCTTGTAGCTTCTTCCCCAAGTAAGCCGTGGACCATGAAGATGAGGCCACGCGGCGGAGTACACGAAGTGCCAGATCGTTGGATTTCAAATGAGGAAAGTACGATAATAGCCTTCAGTAGTGATAAGAAGTTCCAGCTAGACATCGCTATATTTCGAGTACACGAAGTATTATTCAAAATAATAATTTTCAAACTTTTGCAACATATATAGTATTCAATTGAATTCATTCAAAATTGAAAAACTTTCCATAAAAGTGCTTTTATACTTTATATATAAATCAAAAAGTTCATATGTATTTTTGGTTATTAATTAGTTTCTTGTTTATCTTTCAATGTTGGTAGTTGACCGCGTGTGACTATAATCAACTAAGAAAATCTTTTAGACTAACTAAGTGGTACTAACAAGAATCCTCACATTGCTATCTTCCAAATGCTATAAACCTCTCTAAACAAACCGGTATATGAAACGTTCCGTATAAGGATATATGAAACTTTCACAGATATCGTATCAATAGGGACATGGTATTTGTTTTGCTACGCGAAAAAAGAGTACCTCAAACTTATTAACGAACATAAGGGTATTCT
>NW_013622832.1:0-771 GCF_000695525.1 Brassica oleracea var. oleracea
TTCAAGCATGAATTTCAATGAATCAGTTTCAATGCTGATTGGTATTTCAATGAATCAGTTTCAATAATTTATCTAGTATCCGAATTTATCAAACCTCAAAAACATATAATCAGATCAAACAATTTAATCGAACTTAGCATACAATCTTAAACCTCAAGACATTAGATTTTATCATGAATCTATCAACCTAGCATACAGATTTTCAATTCTCAAAGACATCCAAATCAGATCAATATAACCTATCATACGGATTATTTAGGGTTTCTATTTAAAACAGATCAGATTACAAAACTATCAATCCTAGCAGATGATATTAAACCTCAAGAATCTTGCAATCATATCATTCGAATTTTAAACAAGTAAACCTCAATAAATCTATCAACATATCGGATTATATAAGCAAAGCAAGCTAGCAACTTATCGGATTCAATCAATGTTTTAACATGCTGTTCGGTTTAAACAATTTTAAATCAGTTGAACAATTAACCAAGCAGGAAGAGAAAATAAATCTATCAATTTAACGGTCAAACAATTCTAGCAACATAACATCAGATTCAATCAGATTTAAAACCTCAATGATCAAAACCGAAAACAGTTTTAATTTCAAAATACTCGATTAGGATTTTAATATGTGATTTGATAATTATAGTATAATTAATTCTGATACTTATATTATTTAGGGTTTATAGATATAGGGTTAGGATTTATCGGATTTTAACTTGTAAAAAAACGATTTGGGGTTTTAATCATGTAGGAACATGATTTAGGGTT
>NW_013622833.1:0-204 GCF_000695525.1 Brassica oleracea var. oleracea
GGAGGGAGAGGAGCCGGAGAGGAAGAAGAGAGAAATGGGGAAGAAGAGGTGTTTTGTCGTTATAAAACCTAGGGTCCGACGGATAGTTTCCGTCAGAATTTCCTCGGTATTTCAATTTCAATTTTCGCGAAATATTTCGCGGCTAGTTTGCCCGGTTAAATGAAAATATTCCGAGGAAATTCCGACGGACACTTAAATATCCGT
>NW_013622833.1:388-771 GCF_000695525.1 Brassica oleracea var. oleracea
CATGTAATGCATACCATTGAGGAATCTTTGTATAGATGAACATAAACTATGAAATAACAAAATTTCGAAACGAATTGTAAGTATTCTCTTTACCGTTCATTAAAGTGTATAAGTGTTTCTCTTATGTTGTGGGGATTTCGTTCATACAATCGGAAAAGTGTTTATTATAGGGTAAGGAACAAATTTTTGACTTCATAATCAGTCTAAGACACTTAATAAGGGTTATATAAGTGTTATTCAAACCGCAAAACGTTATTTTCGGTTTAAAAACCCTATTTCCTCGGAATATTCCGGAATATTCTGAGGGAATTCCGAGTAAACCCTTATCTTCCTCGGAATTCCGAGGAAAAAGACTCTATAATCAAATCTCTAAATCGACAAGG
>NW_013622834.1:0-771 GCF_000695525.1 Brassica oleracea var. oleracea
TAAAGTTTAAATTTAATGTGAATAACAAACTTTCTTCAGCTCTATCTTCACTCTCTCGAATCTCTCTTTCGTCGATCTTTACATCTTGTATCAAGCTTAAATCAAGTGTTAATATGGTATCAGAGCACTCTATGTGAGCTTCCGCTACCTTGATTCGCATCATGAGTCTACCATTGTTGCAGATCTCGCGATTTGTGATCTTGATGATAATCGCCATTGACGAACTTTTTCAAGGGGTTTTGAGCTGTTTTCACTTTCTGTTTCTTTTCGTTTCTCTTTGGTTGACCTCTCACGAACAATTTTCTTTCTTTTTCATCGTTTCGTCTTGCTTGATTTTGGTTTCAGAATCTTGATTCAATCCGATGACATCTCCAGATTCTGAATCGCTTCCTCCGGGGGAATGCTCCGAATGCGTCGCGATTCCAGACGGATCAGTATGAGAATCCTTACTACTTGCATAATACTGATCATCCAGGTCTCGTTTTGGTTTCTGATCGATTGACTACTGCTGCGGAGTTTCATTCATGGCGTAGATCTGTGCGTATGGCCTTGAATGTTCATAACAAGTTAGGCTTCATTGATGGTACGATTCCCCGTCCTCCTCTTACTCATAAGGATTATGGCGTGTGGTCTCGATGCAATGATATTGTTGCGACTTGGTTGATGAACCCCATTTCCAAGAAGACTGGACAGAGTCTTTTGTTCATATCGACAGCTGAAGGCATTTAGAAGAACTTGTTATCGCATTTTAAGCAGGATGATGCTCCACGG
>NW_013622835.1:0-532 GCF_000695525.1 Brassica oleracea var. oleracea
AGTCAATATTTTCGTAAGGGGTTTAACACATAGATTTTGAGAAAAAAATTTAAAAATATGAAAAAACTGTTTAATGCATAGTTGCATTCTTCAGTAACATATGATGAAGGTGAAAGAGGTTTGGAACTTTCTTGTCTCCGTTTCTCTAGAAAATGTCGATTTTATATTGGTTAGTCCACCAATTTAAGGAGTATTATGAAGTTTTAATAAATTAATTGACAATAAATTAAAACGATGCCCATGTACTATGAAAGAGAGTTTAATATACATTAATACAAATGTAGAATGTGTTTAGAAATTTTAAAACAACTCTAAAGATAATAGGCTTCAGTATATAAAACATTTACCGAAAACTGAAAAACTTCGTAAGGGTTAACACATACATTTTGAAAAAAAAATATTAAAATATGAAAATTCTGTTTTAATGCATAGTTGCATCCTTCACTAACATATGATGACGGTCAAAGATGTTTGAAACTTTTTCGTTTCTCCGTTTCTCTAGAAAATATCGATTTTATAGTTGTTAGTTCAC
>NW_013622836.1:0-771 GCF_000695525.1 Brassica oleracea var. oleracea
TATTCGGGAGATAGCATCGAAGGGTAGACAAGAATGCATGGACTGATCTCTTATGGATGTTTCGGAAGAGCTCGGTCGCTACGTAGCGACCAAACTTTGGTTCGAGCTCGGTCGCTACATACCGACCGAGCAAGCGCTCGAGCTCGGTTGCTACGTAGCGACCGAGCGGAATGGACGTTTGGTTGCTACGTAGCGACTGAGCTTTGGCTCAAACTCGGTCGCTACGTAGCGACCGAGCGGAGCACGTGTTTGGTCTCTGCGTAAAGATCCATCTCGAGCTCTTGTCTGATGATTAGCGTTCCTTCCGCAAAGCTTTTCGTAAAGAAGAATATATTTCGAAAAAGTATTTGTCGAAGAAGTTTTCTACGTTTTTCTTCTATGGGGATTTGGACGTTAACTTCGTCGTAACCGTTTTTGACCCCAACCTAAAGTACTGTAGAATCACTAGGAAGTTGAGTAAATCTGATAGGAGTTATGATGAAGAAGCTATCCCACTTCTAAATCAGGTGATTCCAGTTTTCAAGTTTGGGAATATGACAACTTTTTCGTCATTCTAATCAAACCAGGATGAACCGCGATGTAAGAAGCAGTATTTGGACACATAAAGTAGTTTAGAATCACGAGGAAGTTGAATAAACCTCATAGGAGTTAGCATGAAGAAGCTATCCCACTTTCAAATCAGGTGATTCCAGTTTTCAAGTTTGGGAATATGACAACTTTTCGACATTAAAATCAAACCAGGATGAACCGCGATGTAAGAAGCTGTATTTG
>NW_013622837.1:0-770 GCF_000695525.1 Brassica oleracea var. oleracea
TTAAAGATTTATACCAGGCTTTTCTTTTACATAGTTGTGGAAGACCACTTGTTACAACAAGAAGATAACAGAGCAAGCAGTTACAAGATTAAAAAAGATGTTACGGATCAGGAGGTGGCAGGCGGAAGTAGACGAGCATAGGAGACGGCGACGACGGGGTAGAAGGTGGAATGGAGATGAGTCGATCACGCATCAGGCGATCGACACGTGAATAGATCCCGGCTTCGGTAGTAGATGTTTGCTGGAAGATGCGCATATTTCTTTCACGCCATACGCAGTAGACGATGCACTGCAGCAACAACTTGATAACGCCTGATAGAACTGAAGAAGAAGCGACCTGATGATTTGATAATAAACCAGCAACCTCAAGAAAGGATGACGGGGCAGAAGGGATGGATTGTCCACAGAAGTGGCCCCAGACCCTTGATACGAATGAGCATTGGAAGAACAAGTGTTGATGGGACTCTTGTCCTGCCGAGCAAAGCACACACTGCAAAGGAACAGAAAGACCCCAAGAAGCTAGCCTGTCCTTTGTAGGGAGTCTTGATAGTATTGCCATCCATGTAACAAAAGAACATCTCGGTATCTCCTCCTTGAACCAGACCATAGAATACCATTCGACTATCGGAGCTGTCTCACGGATTGAGTGTCATGTTGCCTTGGTAGAGAACTTAGGAACAAAATGACCGGCCCCATTGCGCCAAAGAAACCTATTAACTCCTCGGGTTGGAGCAGGAGGAGTCATAGTAGATAGAACTATTTGCAAGGTT
>NW_013622838.1:0-770 GCF_000695525.1 Brassica oleracea var. oleracea
GCCATTCCTTCTTAACTGTCTTCTGTAACATAACAAAGAAGAAACCATGGACCCTAGAGAACGTTTATAATTTAAAGGGTTTAAAGTCAAAATCTTCTCGTTTCAGATATCTCTTTTTCTGCCTATACCTTGGGTACAGTTGATGCTCATATAGCTGTTAGATAAAACCATCAAAGAAACAAAGAAAATTCAGAAATTAATTAACCAAAACATGTGAGCATGAGCAATAACTTCTTGTTTCACCTTAGTGGGTTCGACTGGTGACCATTCTGGAAACAAGAGGAACAAATAGAAAAGAAACGTAAAGGAATAAAATTGGAAGAATGAAAAGGAATGGTTATTCCTTCTCAAATCTAACGAGGAATATTTTTGTTCTTTATTTCTCTACAAAAAAAGGAATGGTAGAGAATGAGAAAAAAAAATTATTCCTTATGAATGGTGATATTTTTTTTAAGAACGTTAGGGAATGCATTATTCATTGCCCTTCTCTAGTCACCATTTGTTGTAGCTTTATTGATCTGCTACAGAAAAATAATTTTTTTTCTTTTGTGTTGAGACACTGAATCAAACTAAGACATGTCTTCAATCTGTGTATTCCTTCTAAAACTCGTGTTTTCTTGCCTAAATTGTTTTAATTTTTGTTAATTAAAGAAAACACTAAAATCCAAACCAATAAATTAACTGAAAACAATGAGGTCAAAAGTAGAGACTCTAGACAAATTTAGAATGAGATGGAAAACTTGGTCAGCCGGTATACTTGTCCAAAACGG
>NW_013622839.1:0-770 GCF_000695525.1 Brassica oleracea var. oleracea
TCCGGGGTAGCAGATGCAACTGGCGAAACGATAGAGGGAGCAGACACATTGGCACCTCCATTATCAGTGGCGTTTTCATCTGGAATTTCAGGTCTGACAGTTGCCTCCTGTGGCTGCCCACTCTCGGCCTGTGACTGGGGTTCCAAAGGTGATGGATTCTGATCATCAGAAGGATTATCAGAGCCGGGACGTCTCAACTGAGATACCAGCAAATCTTCAAGGCCTTGTGGTACGGTAGAAGCGCCAGATCCAACAATTTGCTGGCTGTCGTCAGCCCATAAATTCAAACGATGTCCCTGCCGGCCATTCCTCAAAGATCGGAATATAGCATCCAGCCGTGACGAAGAACTACCGTTGGAATCCCTACCTCCAACAGTATGATCATGTGTGCTTTCTACAAAGAGAAGAAAACGGTCGATTAACAAATTATTCCTTTAGGAAGATCAACACAAACAAAATGTAATCTGGTAGCAAACCCAAATAAAACATAACATAAAGGGAAATGAACACAAGTAAAAACAAAAGAGTACCTGTTTGACTTTGCGACGCTGGAAGTGATGGAGATCCCGATAAAAGAGGATGCTGTGAAGGAGTAGCACCATCCCCAGTTCTGCCAAGAAGGCTGTAAATAGAAGTTGTTCGTCCTTGACGTCTCGAGCCAAACACTTCAACAGGCATTACATGAAGTGTTTCATCGGAAAATCTATGATCTCTAAGAACCTCCAAATGATCAAGAACGTTTAGCCCATTGAATCCATCCTCAAACCTGA
>NW_013622840.1:0-770 GCF_000695525.1 Brassica oleracea var. oleracea
AAATAAGAACATTTTCAAATGGATACTTCTCTTTTAATAATATAGATGGTTTAAGTGAGTGACATGTGATGGTAATTATTGTGAAAAAATCATGGTTAAATACAAAATGTACTTATTTTTTAATAGATTAGATATAAACTACTCCATACGTTTTCAAAATATAGATGTTTTAATTAAAGATATTTTGTTGTCAAAAAAAAAAAAAAATTATTTTAAAATATATTTTATGTTTACTATGTTTTCGAAGAGCATATATTCTTAATACTGATCAGATCAAAAAATTCCTTATATGTTTATTTATTAGTTAATAAAAATAAATAGTAAACTGTTAATTATGTTTATTGAATCACTATTAATTTTAAAATAAGAAAAATTCCCTAGTATAACCATTTTTAAGTTTTTATCACAAAAATAGCTCTCAATAAAGAAAATGACCAAAATAAGTTTTATTAAAGAGTAAAAATGTATTTTTACCTTAAGGTTAACTAATCTAGAACTGGAGTTTAAAGCTAATGAGTGCGAGTTTGGGTATATGGTTTCAAATTAAAAAAAAACAAAAAAATAAATATTAAAAAATTCAAAATAAAAATGAGCTATTTTGGTTATTTTCTTTCTTGAGAACTATTTTTGTGACAAAAACTTATAAATGACTATAAGAGAATTGTTCTTTTAATAATGAAATATAATTATATATAATTCAATTTTATTATGCTTTTAATATGTGTCAAACGCAAAATACATATTTAAGAAACCGTTAGTTATATTCATTT
>NW_013622841.1:0-770 GCF_000695525.1 Brassica oleracea var. oleracea
AAATTCCGACAATTTTTTCCCTCAGAATCCTTGATGTTTTCTTGTAGGGTAAAGCTTAAGGAGTAGAATGTTGGATAAGCTTGAAATAACTTGAGGTGCAAGTTATCCTAATCCTATTGAGTTTGGGTTTATTAAAGGGATTAGGAGATATCTAAAGTTATTATTAATAATAAGATTAGTAGTTATTGCAAAGCATGTTGCATCACTTAAAAGTTGTGTGATTGTGTAAGAGATAACTTAAGGTTTTGAGAGGATTTTCTTTAAGATTAATAAGAGAGCAAATTCTTATTATTGTGATTCTTGAGACTACAATCGTGAAACTCACAAACTATAGACAAATCGGTCCATCACTGCTTGTTGGTCCATAGCTAACCTTTGACTCGAAAGTTCGTCACATCCCGTAGCCAACATACAACCCAAAAGTCCATTCCAGACCATAGCCAACATATGACCCAAAGGTCCATCACTGCCAAAGTCAACCAGCAATCCGAAATTTCATTATGACCGAAGCCAACATACGGCTTAAAAACATTAACTTAACATTTCATTAAATAACTCATGTATACCATGATAATGTTTTCTTTCATGTCTCATATACTTAGGATTAAACAACTATTTTCACATAAACATCATAATGTAATTTAGCTTCAATCCGCCAAACGTACCATACATTTTCTCATAATACAAAGTACATCATTCGATTCTTGAAGGATATCCTTCGAAGAACAAAGAACAAAATTTTCATAAACAATTCACTTAAGTGCTTAATC
>NW_013622842.1:0-770 GCF_000695525.1 Brassica oleracea var. oleracea
TTGAGAATTTTTTTCAATTTGGTTTTTTTTTATCACAACTCGATTTTCGCCTTTCATTTTCATGTTGCTTTGAAAATATAGATGAGTACAAACATCCCACTCTTTAATAACCGTTCTATTTTTACAATTAGAGCAAGGACATCTTAACATACCTGTTTTTTCTTCCGGTTGTCGGTGAACTAACCCCATGAATTCGGTTATACCTCGTTGGTATTCTTCCGTAAGCAATCTCGTGTTCGGATCCAAATGAGGTCGATCGATCCAAGAACGAAAATAATTTGAAGAAGACATATTTTTTATGAATCAAATTCGTGTGTAAATAGAGTAAGAGGGAGGTGAAGATATGGAGTGAATGAAGAGGAAGAGGAAATCCTGCCGACAGACTGAGGAAACTCCGACGGAATTCCGACGGAAAAGGCTAGTTCGTCGGAATTTCCTCGGAATTTTGTAAAATCTCCAAACGGCTCCCCAACGGCTATAATATTTCTTTGGAATTCATCGGTTTTTTCCGAGGAAAACGTTTTTCCTCGGTATTCCATAAGAATATTCCGACGGATTAATATTTTCTCGGAATTCCGTCGGTATATTCCGAGGAAATTCCGAGGAAAAAAACCGATGAATTCCGAGGAAATATTATAGCCGTTGGAGAGCCGTTGGGGGATTTTACAAAATTCCGAGGAAATTCCGACAGAATACCGCTGTTTTCTTGTAGTGGTAGTTCCCAAAAGTCATCAATGGAGTAAGGACATTGAACCAAAGAAGAAGAAGAC
>NW_013622843.1:0-770 GCF_000695525.1 Brassica oleracea var. oleracea
GGATCGATATATGATGATGCTAAACCGAGACCGAGATAGAGAAAGAGCGCGAAGAAACTCATTAATTTATTGATGAGGGCAATAGCGCCTCCCTTTGTTGGCTCTTCAAGACAAAAACACTCATAGGAATGGTGCTAATTCCCATGTTCCTTCTAGTCTCGTTTGGTTTCGAAAGCCTCCCCCTCCCTGTCTCTTACTCTTTGAAAGCTGTCATCCTGGATTTCTTTTTTAATGGTTTCTTTGTTCTCTTATTTGGATTGAAAGAAAGACAAAACTTCATTTTCTTCAACGAATTTCGGCTATGACCAATGCACCAATAGCTGAATAGGCGTAACAAAGCTACCTGTTAAAAGGCAAGGTGCACCTTGGGAATGAAATCGACGAATTGCGTTTTGCCCGAGAGATTGATTTAGAAAGATTATCCATTGGATAAAGAATGCAAAAATAGAAAGAATATAAATAAAGGCGCATACACGGGAAGGGGGCACCACTACTTCCAGGGGGAGACTAGCCTCATTACTTCTTAGTGGGCGAGAGGCGCGCCTAACCCACCTACCCACTCATAAATCACGGTGTTCAGCTGACTTGAACTAATAGACCCCTATTGTATTGGAATTTAGCGCCCATCTTTTGACTGTTGTCAACGAATCTCTTCAATGTTCGATTCTACTCTATGTTAGAACATTTCTGTGAATGCTATTCTAATCTAAGTGGTCTTATTCCGTGTCCTGTGCTAGGAAGCATTACTCTTCTTTTCATTCCAAATTCAA
>NW_013622844.1:0-770 GCF_000695525.1 Brassica oleracea var. oleracea
TTCCTCTATAATTTGATTAGTTTAGGATAGATTAGGTGGTTAGTATAAGGAATTTAGATAGGCTTACGGGTTTTATGTTAATTAGTGTTGATTAGGTGGATAATGTAGGGAATTATACTGTTGATGTTAATTTTAAAAATTAAATTTTGTTTCCAGACGATTCGAAAGAATAGACTTACTCCCCATTACAGACAGATGTTTGGTGAGCCTGGTAGTCGTTTAGACCCGTCGTCTTCTTCAGCTCCCGGTTCTTCTTCAGCTCTTGGTTCTTCGGGTCCGGAGACTATCCCCGAGACTCAGCCTTCTCAGAGAGTCTCTCGGTCGCCTTCTTCTAGTGCTCGTCCGATGGCTCCTCCGATGATGCCTCCTCCTGTGCCTCCTCCGATGGCTCCTCCGATGCCCGCCGATGTTCATCCCGATTTGATGGTGCCTCCGTGCTCCTTAATCGCAGTACACCGTCGAGGACATTCTCAGTCTGCCAGGCAGAGAAGGTTTACCAGTCATCGACCCCGACCAACCGGACGGAACTTTGTGGTATGTTACATTAATTTTTTTTAAATTCGTTTAAAATTCTTTTATAACATTAAAAAATAATTTATATTTTAAATTTGTATTTTCCAGGTGGGGGGTTGACGGATGTCTTGCATCGAACGTAACCGACACGATCAAAGGTTACTTCTCCATGGCACATCGGAACTAGAGTAAGACGCCTCACTACGTCAAAAAGACGTGGTTCAAAATTTATGCTGTAAGTTTCTATTAATTAATTA
>NW_013622845.1:0-268 GCF_000695525.1 Brassica oleracea var. oleracea
AGTTGAAGCGATTTCTTCATCTTGGATTATAGAAATGGATTGATATTGACTTAAAAATTTACGAAAGAGATGAAGTATTCTATTTTTTTTTAAACATAAGAAGTATTCTTACGTATATATACATATTAAAAATCTAATTTAAGAAACTCACATTAATATGTTCCGATTTAAACGAAACTAGTTTAGAAAAATCCATGTTTTGCTCATATAACATGTGGAAGCTTTAGACTCGTTCATTTTTCTTTAAGTAAATGAAAAGGTATGTGTC
>NW_013622845.1:343-770 GCF_000695525.1 Brassica oleracea var. oleracea
ACAATGTCAATAAAACGTTTTTCAAACATTACTATTTAAATTAATAGTTTATTAGGTGGATGTCCCACACGTAACATCATTTATAAGATTATATTAAAAAATTAGTAAGTATTTAATTAAATAAATTTATGCATTCAATAAAATAACGAAAAATGAAAACTATATAATATTCAGATAGATGAATGGAATTCAGTTTTAGATTTAAATAGTGAGAATAAATTTTATTAGGAAGCTTTCGTCTAAACTATGTTATTTGGTCATTTAATAGGCCTTTTATGTCTAAAGATGAAAGTTTTCTCTTGGTTTCATATTGACAAGAGTTGGGAAAAACATATTATCTTAGAAGCATCATAAGTTAACTATTAAATAATAAAAGTGGTCAGAGTCGTGCCCACCTTGAAGTGAAAAAGGCATTTGCCTAGGGCCC
>NW_013622846.1:0-770 GCF_000695525.1 Brassica oleracea var. oleracea
CAATACTAGAATATAGATTTCAAGCATGAATTTCAATTAATCAGTTTGAAGGCTGATTTTAGCAATACTAGAATGTTGGGGTCAAAATCGGTCACGACGGAATCAACGTCTGAAAGTCCGTAAAAATTGGCATGAACGTTTTTACGAAAAATAAATCTTCGGAAAAGATTTATTCTCACGAAGAGCCCTGCGGAAGAAACACGAGACATCGGAGAAAAGCCCGGAAAAAAGTCGCACGGTCGCTACGTAGCGACCGAGCGTCCGCCCCGCTCGGCCGCTACGTAGCGCTCAGGCTCGAGCTCAGTCGCTACGTAGCGACCAAGCGTCCGTCTCGCTCGGTCGATACGTAGCGACCGAGCGTCCGTCCCGCTCGGTCACTACGTAGAGAACGAGCGTGTGTTCCGTTCGGTCGCTACGTAGCGACCGAGCTATTCCGAAACGTCGATACGACACGAATCCATGCATTCTCGTCTACCCTTCGATGCTGTCTCCCGAAGACCGTAGCGAACCCATTTCATGTTTTCCGCCATTCGAAGTCATCAATCAAACTTTACGATAAAAACCACAGAAAGTTCGTTTTTATCGAAAGAAGTCGTAATAAACGCTTCAAGTCGAAGGATGGCCCAAAGGGACCTAAGGCATGACTCGAAGCCCACCTTACGATTTCTTAACCAGCAGCCCGTAAATCGTGGGATGTTTTATGCTTGGTTCGCAAGGAAAGAAAAATGTCAAGTTTCCGCAAATAAATACGAAATTTTGAAGATAATTAC
>NW_013622847.1:0-123 GCF_000695525.1 Brassica oleracea var. oleracea
ACGAGATGACGTTCGCGCACGTTGAGTCTTGCATATCGTCCCTGATCATTGAGTGGTTTTTGCGGGTTAGATTGAGCCGTACCCCCCTCCTTCTAGCGCCAAACTGTGGGAACCGAAATTTGC
>NW_013622847.1:337-770 GCF_000695525.1 Brassica oleracea var. oleracea
TAATTGAGTCGCAGCTCGAAATAACAAAAAACGGAAAGGTGCCTAATTGCTCTAAGTGCTAAGTTTGCTCTGAAAAAGTCCTCCCCCATGCCTCTCGCCTAGGACCCCTTATATACTGACTCCAAGGTCGGTTTACGCATTTCCTCTTCTGCCCTTAAGCCGCCATAGCATAAAAATGGAGATATTCCATTTTTTCCGATCTTCGTAATTATCTTCAAAATTATCTGCGGAAACTTGACATTTATCTTTCCTTGCGAACCAAGCATAAACCGTCCTACGGTTCATGGGCTTTTGGTTAAGAAATCTTAAGTGGGCTTCGAGTCGCGTCTTAGGTCTCTTTGTCGTCTTCTCGACTCGAAGCGTTATTACGGCTTCTTTCGATAAAAAATGAACTTTTCGCGGTTTTTACGGTAAAGTTTGATTGATAACTTAG
>NW_013622848.1:0-97 GCF_000695525.1 Brassica oleracea var. oleracea
GAAAGCTTAGATTTAGAAACAAGAACTAAGAGATTTGGGTGAGAATTAAAAAAGTTAGGAGATTTTTGGTGTGGGTTTGTTTGAGAGAGTATGAGTG
>NW_013622848.1:244-770 GCF_000695525.1 Brassica oleracea var. oleracea
GAATTAAACCGGACAAAATCGAAGAGGGACTTACCTGGACCGGCTCGGGAGCGACCTGGAGTGGTCGCTCTGATAGGTCACTCCGGGTCGCAGAAAACGCGAGCGACCTCACGTGGTCGCTTCGGGACGTCGCTCCGAGGGCGATTATGGGCCTCGGAGACATAAAACGCGAGCGACTTAGCCGAGTCGCTCTGATCACGTCGCTCCCAGCGACAGAAAACGCGAGCGACCTCACGTGGTCGCTTCGGGACGTCGCTCCGAGGGCGATTATGGGCCTCGGAGACATAAAACGCGAGCGACTTAGCCGAGTCGCTCTGATCACGTCGCTCCCAGCTGGAACGTCCTCGTGGCGTCGCTGCGGAACCTCACTCCCACGCTCGAGTCCTTGCCTTGACCGGATCAATGAACCACCTGAACAATACTTCAACACTTTCCCCATTTTTTTTTTTTTTATGAAATATAAAGAAAATGAAAATACCAATGCAATATGTACAAGGATATGCATGGGACTTCCTCCCAAGTGAGC
>NW_013622849.1:0-388 GCF_000695525.1 Brassica oleracea var. oleracea
ACATTAAAGATCATAGGCTTCAATATATAGAGCATTTACCGAAAATTCAACATTTTCGTAGGGGTTAACCCATAAATTTTGAGAAAAATTCAAAAATATGAAAATACTGTTTTAATGCATAGTTGCATCCTTCACCAACATATTATGAAGTTCAAAGAGGTTTGGAATTTTGTTGTGTCCGTTTCTCTAGCAAATAACGATTTTATAGTGGTTAGTCCCCCAATTTAGGGAATGTTATGAAGTTTTACTAAATTAGTTGACAAAAAATTAAAACGATGTTCATGACAATGAATGAGATTTTAATATACATTAATACAAATGTAGAATGTGTTTTGAAATTTTAAAACAACACTAAAGATCATAGGCTTCAATATATAGAGCATTTACC
>NW_013622849.1:496-770 GCF_000695525.1 Brassica oleracea var. oleracea
AGCAAATAACGATTTTATAGTGGTTAATCCACCAATTTATGGACTGTTATGAAGTTTTAGTAATTAATTGACAAAATAATAAAACGATGCCCATGTACCTTGAATGAAAGTTTCATATACATTAATACAAATATAGAATGTGTTTAGAAATTTTAAAACAACATTAAAGATCATAGGCTTTAGTATATATTGACAAAAAAAATTGAAACGATACCCATGTACCATGGAAGAGAGTTTAATATACATTAATAAAAATTTAGAATGTGTTTATAAA
>NW_013622850.1:0-770 GCF_000695525.1 Brassica oleracea var. oleracea
TGACTTTAGATCATTACAGTATAGCTAACTTTGAAGCTTCCTTTATCCATTAAAGCAGGTCATGAAGGTCACGGATTGGAGAGATGGGGTGGAGCATAAACAAAATTATTCTCGAGGAAAGCTTATAAAACTACACTCACGCAGTGATCTTCCACTTTACTAAAGGAACAAACCTCAAGCTTTGGCCTCACGAATAAGATTTGCATGTTTTCCACTTTTTACTATTTCTCCTTCCTAAATTTAGATTTATTGGTTAATGTTTCCTTTTCTGAAACTTGAAAACAATATTTTTTCAGTAGTTTCAATTGAGTTCGACAATAACATTTTTGCAAGGTTGACTATGGCAATTTTTCATCAAGACATAACAATTCACTATAATTTTATAAAAAGCAAACTAAAGTTGTAAATAACTAAAGTTGTAAATTTTAATCTTATAAATTCAACAAACTACAAAATTGTTGGGATTGTGAAATCCCATGTCCAACTCTATATTCTCTGATTAGTACGATATTGTCCACTTTGGGCCTTAGAGGCAAGCCCGCATGGATTTACTTTTGGTTTCCTTCCCAAAAGGCCTCGTACTATTAGAGTTGGACAACTCTTTATATATTAGACTCTCTTTGTCTAATTCTCCAATGTGGGACTTAGTTTGTTATATCACATTCTCCCCTTCAAACTAAGGATCACATTCATCTCTTGTCCCACAACTGACTTCCAGGATCTTTTTGACTTGATCTCTGCCACACACACCTCCCAATCCTAACTCGATG
>NW_013622851.1:0-770 GCF_000695525.1 Brassica oleracea var. oleracea
CCTTCACAAAGGAGGAAGCCAGCGGGATCGATCAGCCTCACTGCGATGCGCTCGTCATACGAGATCTGGAAGTCGGAAGAGTACTCATTGACACGGGAAGCACGGTCAATGTAATCTTCCGCGACACTCTCAATCGGATGAGCATCGAACTCGGAGAAGTAACTCCAACTCTGAAAACGGTTATGAAGAAGTTAACGTCCAAATCCCCAAAGAAAAAAAATTCTTCGACAAATACTTTTTCGAAATAGATTCTTCTTTACGGAAAGCTTTGCAGAAGAAACGCGAATCATCGGACAAGAGCTTGAGAAGGATCGTTACGCAGCGACCAAACACGTGCTCCGCTCGGTCGCTACGTAGCGATCGAGTTCGAGCCAAAGCTACGACCAAACGTCCATTCGCTCGGGCCCTCGAGCCGGAGCTCGGTCGCTACGTAGCGACCGAGCTCGAGCGAAATGTCGATACGACATCAGTCCATGCATTCTCGTCTACCCTTCGATGCTATCTCCTGAATACCGTACCGAACCCATCTCACGTACGTCGCCATTTCTAAGATTATCAATCAAACTTTACCGTAAAAACCATGGAAAGTTCATTCTTTATCGAAAGAAGCCGTAATAAACGTTTCGAGTCGAAAGACGGCCCAAAGGGACCTAAGACATGACTCGAGGCCCAAATTACGATTTCTTAACCAACAGCCCGTAAACCGGATGTCGGTTTACGCTGGGTTCGCAAGGGAAGATAAATGTCAAGTTTCCGCAGATAAATACGAA
>NW_013622852.1:0-770 GCF_000695525.1 Brassica oleracea var. oleracea
GACATTTGGGTGTGTGTGCTATGTACTGGTGCCAGGTGAGATGAGAATCAAACTTGAAGTAAACAGCACCAAGGCTATGCTTATTGGCTATTTCGCATCTCAAAAGGGATACAAGTGCTTTGATCCCACTGCTAGAAGAGTCTTGGTGTCTAGGGATGTGAAGTTCATGGAAGATAAAGGGTATTATGAAGAGAAGAATTGGGAGGAGCTTGAAGGGCTTTCTCAACCATCAGATAGAGCTGCTAGTTTGAGAAACATACTAGAAGAACTCGGTATTGGCGTGTCCCAGGATCAGAGCAGGCGTGAAGAGCGTACTCAAGTGGCCGCTGAAGAACCATCCCACTTTGAACATGAGGGGGGAAGTGAATCTGAACCTAAAGGGTTAAAAGATCAAGGCTCAGAAGAAGCTGAAGATCAAGGCTCAGAAGAAGCTGGAGGTCTAGAAGATCAAGGCTCAGATTCTCCTGTCCAAAGTGGAGATGAATCAGTAAGAGAAGTTCAGAATGAAGGTCAGGAAGCTGGAGAAGAAATCCAGATAAAAGAAGAAGTTGTTGAGGAACAAGTAGAAGTTCCTTTGAGAAGAAGCACACGAGTAAAGAGGGATGCTTCCAACTGGGCAAACACGAGAAACTGGGTAAACACGAGAGTGTACTACAATGCCCAGGCTATGGAGCATCATTCTCAAGCTGTGTGCTCCTTTGCAGAGTTTCCGAAAGAGCACTTCTCCTTTATGGTAAGCTTAGATGAAAGCTATGTACCAAGAAGCTATG
>NW_013622853.1:0-769 GCF_000695525.1 Brassica oleracea var. oleracea
AGCCTTGGAAGAAGGAAGTACTCCTGATACAACTGAAGACAGAAATGCTTCAGGGAGGCCCATTTCAAACAGGGAAGTAAGAGATGTGGGGTCTTTGTGGATTAAATCACTCATAACCGTCACAGCTGAGTAATAGATATCGCCACCAAATTTATCTGCATTCCTGTATATCAAAGACAAAGTGGCAGGCAACGTGCTCTCCTGAGAACTTTGAGACCTATTCGCATTTCCAGGAGTATACGTAGAAGAACCAAGAGACTTCAAAAGAACCTTGATGAGTCTCTTTCGAGAGAGCAACTGATCACCATTTATTTCTAAAGATTCACCAACCACCATATCACTGTTGTTCTCTCCAGTCAACTTAAGAATGTGATGAACCTCTAACTCTAACCTCTGAGACAAAAGTTCTACTCCCCCAAGATCCCGGAGTAGAGGAACTGCAGAACTGCTATAATCCATGAGCTTCTGTAGTGCTTTAACGGCCAAATACACAAGATGCAGGTGACTCGGATCAGTATACTCCAAGAGAGGGAGAAATGTGGGAACCATGCCAGACCCCCTTATAGTGCTTCCAGATGACGATGATGAAACAATGTGAAGCAAATAAAACTGAAGTAGCGCCTCAACAAAAGCAATAGATGATGGATCACTAGAAATCTTCAGAGAGAGAACGGCTTTCTGAAGCACATTAAGCAGAATCATTCTGTTGCCTACGGCGAAACTGATGCTAGATCTGCTTAGAATCCTGGCTCGATCATGAGAGGCGGAG
>NW_013622854.1:0-769 GCF_000695525.1 Brassica oleracea var. oleracea
GTTTCCAAACAATCCCATTTTGTACTCCAGTTTTAATAAGATAGATGGTTAACCTAGGGCATAATACCCGAAATCCGAACCAAATACCGAACCAAACAAATCTGAATACATATTCTATATGAGCTGTAAAATACCAAATGGATCATGTAGGGTGGTATAAAATATATATGAATCCAAAAATATGAATTATATCCAAAATAAGTATTTAAATTTTAAATAAGTATCTTAAATACTTCATTCTATGTTTATTTTGATATAATATCTAAAGTATCCGAATCTGAATCAAAATCAACATACATGAAAAAAATTTGAATTCAAAATGAGTCTTACATCGAGTTATAAAATATATCTGAATCCAAAATATTCTTAACCAACCCAACCTGATATTTATAAAATTCAAATAAGAGCTATTAGATTAAACCCAAATATCCAAAAACTCAAAATACCCATACCGAACTTGAAAGAAGACCCAAACGCTCACTCCTAGCCTAACGGAATCTACGTGCATACAATTAACAACATATGATTTATCATAAAATTATCTTCATAAAAAGAACATTTATATATGATCTATTAAAAATATGATTTGTCATAGCATCTATCTTATATATTAAAACAGATGTCACAACCTTGATTCATGTGTGATATTTAAAAAAAAAAGGACCCTCACTAGAAATCAGTTATCATTAATTTATTTCTAATAATATGGCTTGATAATATATCATTCCTAATATAACATCTACTCCTATAAAACCGGATTGGTTAACAA
>NW_013622855.1:0-769 GCF_000695525.1 Brassica oleracea var. oleracea
GGTATATTCAACGATAGGAGATTCGCAAAAAATCACTTTGATAAAGCCCCAAAGCAATATATGGTTCTCAAGCTAACGGAGGAATATAGGCTTTGCTCATTCCGTGGTGAGCTTGGACTAATAGATCCGGTTTGTTCAGCTCAATTCAGGATATCTCATGTCTTTCACTGCGATGGCTTGTTGTTATGCACCAGCGAAAGCTACAATAGAATAGTGGTTTGGAACCCGTGTACTGGTCAAACCAAGTGGATCACCGATCCCAGCGATCGTGTCATGTTTTGGGTAACTTTTACTCTTGGAAGGTGCTACCAAGAAAATAATTATAGCTATAAATTATTGAGACACGTGCCTTGTTACGAGAAGCTAATATTTGAAATCTGTGAGATCAACTCCGATTCATGCTGGAGGATTCCTCATGATGTCACTCCAGACTGCTTATTACAGTTTGCTCATTACAGCGTGTATTTGAAAGGAAAGACCTACTGGTGTGCTTCGGATTCAAAAGAGTTTGATGCGTGCATGCATTTACTGAGCTTTGATTATACAACAGAGAGATTTGGACGTCTGTGCCTTCCTGGCCCGTATTGTAGACTCCATACTGTGTCTCTATCGGTTGTTAGAGAAGAGAAGCTTTCCGTGTTATTACGACCCCATGATAGACTTGGAAACGAGATAGAGATATGGATAAGCAGTCCTATTGATGATCCCAAAGCTGTGTCGTGGAGCAAGATCTTCGCTTTGGATGATCCTCGTCTTGGCTATTGCACCC
>NW_013622856.1:0-769 GCF_000695525.1 Brassica oleracea var. oleracea
CATATTAACAGCATTAGATCATAGCTTGTTTGCACAAGGTACTCACAAAGATCAAAGAAATAGATTATAAGGAGATGAACTCCTATGTGGTGATTGCTGCTACAGATTTTCGATATTAAACCAAGTCTGGTCATAAGAAAGAAAATAGATACATTATATGTAGTAAGCAACATATGGATCACTGGATAAGATAAGATAAGAGAACAGCTTTGTTCCTAAGCTGATTCATGGACTGAAGCAAAAGCAGCTGCATAAAGTATATAAAAGAAATTGATCACACATGATCATTAATCTTGGAGTTGTGTAAAAGACAATCCAATAACAGTCCATATACATATGAGAATTTATAAAAAAAATCCTTGTGCTTATACTAAACCTAAAACAGGTTAGAAGAATGATACAAAACATATCTGTAGGCATCCAGCACATTGGCTGAGAGCGTCCGGTCCTTCAAACTAGAGACGTCCGACTCTGTCCGTCCAAGGGCGTCCAGCTCTTCAGCAAAGAGCGTCCAGATTTTATAGACACGTCCGGCTTTAGACCTAAAAGGCGTCTGACCCTTCTTCTTGGTCACGGGCTAATAGAAACTAAAGATCAACCATCAGGTTGCAATCCGACATTAGATCCATTAAGGATCCAGCATAGCAGAATGGTCTGCTGCTGTATGAGCTCCATAAAGATTTGTCATAAGATTAAAAGGAGACATCAAATCTGTCGGATATCAAAGAAGTATTGTAGCCCATAAAGCTTATGAGATCTATGACCTAAG
>NW_013622857.1:0-769 GCF_000695525.1 Brassica oleracea var. oleracea
CATTTCTGGGACCTATAATGAAGCTCAGTGAGAGAGGATTGAAGTTAGATTTAAGCAAAGATGGTCTACCCCATTCTCACTAGAAGCATCGTTTCTGTCAAGGAGAATGAAGCCTGGTTCCATTTCGGTGCGCAGCCACTGAGGTTCTCTATAAGAGAATTTCATATGATGACAGGCTTGAAATGTAGTGGTGCATTAGAAGGACCATGAAGGGAAACAAATAGATTTAATTGGGAATTTCTAAAGGGGCGTAGTCATAAGTTAAGTGACGTGGTGGAACAGCTCAGAAACACAAGAGAAGATGCTTCTGAGGAGAGAGTATGCCTCGCAATGCTCATCCTGGTAGAGAGCATATTATTGCGGAAGAGCAAAGGAGGGAGTTTTCCTTTGGAATATGCGAAAAATGCACAGGATATGACATATCCATGGGGGAAAGAGGCTTACATTGTGCTCCTGAAGTCAATTCAAAACGCTGTCGCGAATCATTTGGAGAATAAATCCAAATTTGAGTTGCAAGGTTATCCTCTAGTATTCCTTCTTTGGATACTAGAGTCGATTCCTTTGCTAAGGAATAAGTTCAGTAAGTGTGTACCAACAGTTGAGGTTCCTGGGCCGACTTACTTGTGTGAAAAATACACTGACGTAGAGAATCCATCACTTGATAGGGTTTTACAGGTTGGAGCTGATACAAAGGTAAGCTTTTCCAAGTATATGTTTCTCAATTTATTTGGCTTCTTCTTTTTAATATGTTTCTCATTGGTCTTTTTAA
>NW_013622858.1:0-384 GCF_000695525.1 Brassica oleracea var. oleracea
TTTGATACATAAAGTAGTGGAGAATTACTAGGAAAAAGAATAAATCTATTAGGATTTAGGATGAAAAAGCTATCCCACTTTCAAATAAGGTGATCCCAATTTTCATGTTTGGGAATATGAAAACTTTTTCGTCATTCAAATCAAACCAGGAAGAATCGCTATGTAAGAAGCCTGATTTTGATACATAAAGTAGTGCAGAATCACTAGGAAGTAGAATAAATCTCATAGGAGTTAGGATGAAGAAGCTATCCCACTTTCAAATAAGGTGATCCCAATTTTCATGTTTGGGAATATGAAAACTTTTTCGTCATTCAAATCAAACCAGGAAGAATCGCTATGTAAGAAGCCTGATTTTGATACATAAAGTAGTGCAGAATCACTAGG
>NW_013622858.1:673-769 GCF_000695525.1 Brassica oleracea var. oleracea
GATACATAAAGTAGTGGAGAATCACCAGGAAGCTGAATAAATCCAATAAGAGTTAGGATGAAGAAGCTTTCCCACTTTCAAATCAGGTGATCCCAA
>NW_013622859.1:0-769 GCF_000695525.1 Brassica oleracea var. oleracea
GATGTATAGTCATCTCGATTCCCTGCCCAGTCGGCGTCGGTGAATGCATGGAGAGATGGTGTGTTTTGTGATGAGGAAAATATGCCTTTGTGTGGAGTGCCTGCCAAGTAACGCAGTATCCGCTTTGCAGCGGCCCAATGGTCAGTGCGGGGAAGGTGCATGAACTGTGAGAGTTTGTTGACGGCGTAGGCAATGTCTGGTCGGGTGAGTGATAAATATTGGAGACTTCCAATGACGGCCCGATACTCTGTTCCTGATGGTAGTGGGTCACCACTCTGAAGTGTTAGGGTCGTTGAGGAGCACATTGGGGTAGGCATCGGCTTCGCATCCGACATCTTTGTCTTGTGAAGAAGATTTGCAATATAACGAGTTTGTGTTAGGTACAGGCCTTGTGAGTTACGTTGAACTTCCATGCCTAAAAAGTAAGATAGTAAACCAAAGTCTTTAAGAGAGAAACGAGCAGAGAGAGATTGAATGAATTTATTTAGGATATCGGTGTGGCTTCCTGTGATGATCAAGTCGTCAACGTAGACGAGCATGTAGAGGATGATGTTGTTGTGATTGTAGACGAAGAGAGATGCATCAGCTAATGAATTTTTGAACCCGGACTGAAGGAGAAATGTCTTGAGCTCATTGTACCAAGCCCTAGGAGCTTGCTTGAGCCCATATATTGCTTTGTGTAGTTTACACACGGACGTGGGGTTTGATGGATCTTGGAAACTCGGTGGTTGAGTCATGAACACATCATCCTCAAGCTTGCCTTGCAAAA
>NW_013622860.1:0-769 GCF_000695525.1 Brassica oleracea var. oleracea
TTATTTTTATAGCCTCTTCTAGCTACCATATCAAACAACATTTTGCTTCTATCAAACCATGAGAAAGGTTCTAAAAACTTAAGCGGCTTAATCTCTGTTGCCTGCGATGAAGATTTACACTCGTTGTTTGATGGATTCACAAGTAATCTTCAAGATTTCGGACAGGCTTTACTCAACAAACAAGGGTATGGTTTCGCTTTCAAGGCAATTTTTGTTCATGAGCTTTATGATGACTTTGTTTTTTCGCTTGTTCTTTTTCTCACCAAAGTTTATATTTGTTTAGGCGTGAGACTATATTCTTAGTGACTGACAAGGGTGGGAAGAACCAGCAATTTGCTGGTTTGATTCAGGGAGAGCTCTTAATGAGATTTTTGAAGAATGATGATGATGTTAAGCCTCTTATTTCTTTCATTACATCCGAGAAAGTTGGATTCCAAGCTCGTCAGGTATTACTTAGTCCCTTTGTTTATCAGATGAGATGATTAAACATGATTTAATATGATTGTGTTTTGTTATTTTTTTTAAAGCCGCTTCTAGCCACCATCTCAGGCAACATCATTTCTCTATCAAGCCATTTTAAAGCCTATAAGAACCTGTGTGACTTGATCACTGTTTCTTCCATGGAGTTTAACTTCTCTCTTGTTCAAGCAATTCAGGAACATCTTGTGGCTATCTCTAAGCTCAAATATGGGTATAAACTTTTCCTTTTTTCAAAATGTGATTCTTATTTAATTTGAAGTAGACGTAATTATATTCACCATTTATTTTT
>NW_013622861.1:0-769 GCF_000695525.1 Brassica oleracea var. oleracea
ATTGAAGCGGCGACCATAACCTCGGTTGGTCTGGTTCCTTCTTTCTGGATTTTCTACCGCCGTAACATTCACTTCAGGGAATGCTTTGGCTCCCGTAGGTCGGGAATTGTGGTTTTTGATTAAGAGCTCATTTTTCTTTTCAGCTAACATGAGCGCAACCATCAATTCAGAAAATCTTGTGTACCCGCATTTTCTGTAAATTTCGGGCAAGAAGTGAAGCTGTTTGTGAAAAGTGATATATGTTTTATTCATCATTTCTGCCTCAGAGACAGGATTACCACAATACTTCAGGAGTGCAACTATCCTCAGGACAGCGGAATTGTAATCCTCAACCTTTTGAAAATCTTGGAACCTCAGATTTTTCCACTCTTCTAGAGCGTGAGGGAGGTTGATTTGTCTCTGGTTATTGAACCTTTCTTTTAAAGTTTGCCACAGTGCAGCTGGGTCCTCGACGTTTGCATAGTCGTGCGTTAGATTTTCATCTAAATGCTTCTTCAGGAAGATTATCGCTTCGGCTATATGTTCGGGTGGTGATTTGTTACCGATTACAATTGTTTCGGTTATCTTTTTCATCACCAGATATGGTTTCATGTTTGTGACCCACCCGACGTAATTTTCGCCAGTTATTTTCAGGGCCGGGAACTGGAGTTTCTCGATATTTGCCATTTGTATTTCTAAAAACACAAAGTAAAATATTTTATTAGAATTTCGTAATTTAAAAAGAACCATTTATATTGATAATACACGCAATTACAAGGAGAAGCGATGT
>NW_013622862.1:0-769 GCF_000695525.1 Brassica oleracea var. oleracea
GTATAGAGCAATATGTTGAAAGACAAGATTATGACTCTCATCCCATGGTCGAAACCGAAGAAAATCAATCCGAAAACCGAGCAACCCGTTTGTTTGCTCTACTGAAGTCTAGATTGACTGAGGAACCGAGCCAGTTACTGGCGTCTCAGAAAGTAGACAATCTTTTGCTAGATTTTTTTAGAGAAGACGGGAATACTGACACAAGAGACGAGCATAAGTTAGTGAAGATTGTTGAAGAATGGCTGATGAGGAGACAAGAAGAAGAATATATGTTTATGAGTTGGGAAATGGAAGAGAAGAGAGAGATTTATGTGAAGGAAATGAAATGGGGTTTTATCAATGGTGATGAGCAAGACTATGTAGTTGAAGAGTTGGGGAATGGTTTTGTTACTTCCTTGATTGATGAACTTATTCTTGATTTATCACTGTGAAAATAAGATTTTCTTGTCACCTGTTCGTGCCGTTCACTAGAGTCTGTATTTTAATTTTTTTGTCAATATGTATTAAGTGGCAGAGCTAGATTTTGACTTGATATGGGTCATAGTTATTTAGGATTGGTTAAAAAGATATATACTTGAGACTTGAACTTAAGACATGTGGGTCAAAAGAAGAGCTTTTATTCACCACAATGATAACTGTGAAAATAAGCCTAAAAACTAAACTTTATATATTTCATATCGGTCACTTGACACCCTTGCTTCAAACGTGGCTCTACCACTGTATGTATTATTAAATTTTTGATATGGTATAGTTATGTTATTTAAAAATT
>NW_013622863.1:0-512 GCF_000695525.1 Brassica oleracea var. oleracea
GATGGTACCAGGGATCGGAAACCACATGCGGCAATACACCAGGAAGGGCTCGTAGCAAGTAAAAAAACCTTCCGGAGGGTTCTTCGCACTCTCGTTGCCACTCGGGATCCGAAACACGACTCCACTTGGAATCTGATAAAAGTCCCTGAGAGTCGTGAGGTAGTCGGGAGAGACCATGCTCGGCGTGAGGGGTGCGTTTGGCGACCTCACAGGCCTCTTAGGAATCGGAATGTCTTGCGAAGGCGGAGGCGAGCCGCAAAGAGCTTTGTAGTACGCATCCTTTGCTTCTTCCTCAACTTTAAACTCTTCTTTCGGGGCGATCACCTCATTGGCAGAAGAGTCACCCGAAGATGAGTGTGAGGAAGAATTCCTCTTTGAAGATCCTTTTCTTGAAGACATTTCTTTTTGAGCAAAGAGAGATCTTGGAGAAAAAATTTATATCTTGGAGTAATCTTTTCTTAAGGGAAGAAGTGAGTAAAGAATTTGAAAAACTTAATTCCCTTACTTATACA
>NW_013622863.1:568-769 GCF_000695525.1 Brassica oleracea var. oleracea
AAACCCCCCGGAAATAAAACTCACAAGCCGATGCCCTGGCCAATCTAGGGTCCGCAGTTGGGGTCAAAATCGGTCACGACGGAATCGATGTCCGAAAGTCCTCAGAAAAACCGAATCTCGGTCAAAACTTCAAAGGCCGAGAAAACGAATAGCTGAAACGGATCGCCCGGCGAGCTCGACCATGACACGAGCCAGCTCGCC
>NW_013622864.1:0-769 GCF_000695525.1 Brassica oleracea var. oleracea
GCTTGGTCGCTACGTAGCGACCGAGCTTTGGCTCGAGCTCGGTTGCTGAGTAGCGACCAAGCTTTGGCTCGAGCTCGGTCGCTACTCGGTCACTACGTAGCGACCGAGCGGGACGAGTGCTCGGTCGCTACATAGCGACCTAGCTTCGGCTCGAGCTCGGTCGCTACGTAGCGACCGATCGGGACGATCGCTCGGTCGCTACGAAGTGACCGAGTGGGACGAGTGCTCGGTCGCTACGTAGCGACCGAGCGGGACGATCGCTCGGTCGCTACGTAACGACCGAGCTTGGCCGAGCTCGGTCGCTATGTAGCGACCGAGCGGGATGATCGCTCGGTCGCTACGTACCGACCGAGCTTCAGCTCGAGCTCGATCGCTACGTAGCGACCGAGCGGTACAAGCGCTCGGTCGCTACGCAGCGACCGAACTTTGGCTCGAGCTCGGTCGCTACGTAGCGACCGAGTGGGATGATCGCTCGGTCGCTACGTAGCGACCGAGCTTTGGCTCTAGCTCGGTCGCTACGTAGCGACCGAGCTTGGCCGAGCTTGGTCGCTACGTAGTGACCGAGCTTTGACTCGAGCTCGGTCGCTTCGTAGCGACCGAGCTTTTGCTCGGACTTGGTTGCTACGCAGCGACCGGACAGCGTGTATCCGTGGTAATTACGCAACGGTCGAGCTCGGTTAGTTTGGTTTGAATCTTCAAGAATACTTCTTCGTAAAAACTTCGTGTTTGGTTATATTTTAGGAAAGTTACATCTTCCTTTTTACTATCT
>NW_013622865.1:0-769 GCF_000695525.1 Brassica oleracea var. oleracea
TTCGGGGTTTAGAGTTTAGAGTTGATGTTTCATGGTTTAGGGTTTAGGGTTTAGAGTTGATGATTTAGGGTTTGGAGTTGATGTTTTAAGTTCAGATTTAGGGTTTAGAGTTTACGTTTAGGGTTTAGAGTTGATGTTTTAGGGTTTAGGGTTTAGAGTTGATGTTTCAGGGTTTAGGGTTTAGAGTTGATGTTTTAAGTTTAGATTAGTTAACCGTATGTTTTTTTTGTCAAAAGTAATCAAAAAGTTATAAATGTCTTTTACCATTCATCAAAGATGAAGGTAAAAGTGGTTAGTGTAAACATGAAAAGTTGTACTTTGAAAATGGTATTTTTGGTAATTTCCCAAGTTTTTGTCACAAAAATAGCTATCAAAAAGAAAAATGACTAAAATAGTCATTCTTATTTTTCTTATTTTTTTTTTTTTAATTTGAAACTCTATCCTCAAAATCTTACCCCTTAACTCTAAATCATAAGTCTAGATTAGTTAATCCTATGATATAAATGTATTTATATCCTTTTGTAAAACTTCTTTTAGTCATTTTCATCCTCCATATTTGAAATTTCACTATTTAAAACTTCAAATTTAAAGTTTCATATTTTTATTTGCATTTTGTTCCTTACAATTACACATCATATATATAATTCTTAAATATTTTATTGTTTATCGTATTAATGCTTGAAAATTTAAATCTCATAAAAATTTCATTTTTTTATAAATTCAAGTTTTACACATAAAATTAAATAAAAATTTAAAATAAGATTTAAAT
>NW_013622866.1:0-769 GCF_000695525.1 Brassica oleracea var. oleracea
CAAAAGCACATTTTTTTCTGTTAGCAAACAACTTGTGTTTCTCAAAAAGTTTCAGAACTTCTGCCACATGAATGACATGCTCCTCCAACGTTGAACTGAAGATCAGAATATCATCAAAAAACACCAGCACAAACTTCCTCAAAAAACTTTTGAACACATCATTCATCAATGACTGGAATGTTTCTGGCGCATTCATCAACCCAAACGGCATTACTCTGAATTCATAATGACCTTCATGAGTTCTGAATGCTGTCTTCTCCACATCTTCCTCTTTCATTCGAATTTGATGGTAACCTGACCTCAAATCCAGCTTTGAAAAATGCTTGGCTCCATTCAACTCATCCAAGAGTTGGTCTATCATCGGGATAGGATACTTGTAAGGAATTGTTGCTCTATTCAACATCCTGTAATCAACACAGAACCTCCAACTTTTATCCTTCTTCCTGACTAAAAGAACTGGACTTGAGTAGGGACTGTGACTTGGTCTTATGATACCCGTTGCAAGCATCTCAGTCACACTTTTCTCCATAATCTCTTTGTGCACCTGCGGGTATCTATAGGGTCTTACACTCACTGGCCCGAGACCAGGCTGCAAAACAATCCCATGTTCGTGACCACGTACCGGAGGAAGCTGCGTTGGCTCTTGAAATATGTGATCAAACCTTGCTAACACCTCCCACAACTCTTTAGGAACATCTTCACTTGCCTGCGCCATTTTCAAAGATTTAACCGGTTGATGTAACACCGAATCACCCAATAACGTCACCAA
>NW_013622867.1:0-237 GCF_000695525.1 Brassica oleracea var. oleracea
CCACGCACAGCAGTTCCTCTTCTAGAGATAGTAGAAGGAGACATAGAAGAGATCATGATGAAAGGAGAACTTACAGAGATGATCTTGCTGGTTTAAAGCTGAAGATACCTCCTTTCCATGGCAAAGTTGATCCGGATGCTTACTTGGAATGGGAAAAGAAGATGGAGTTGGTGTTTAACTGTAAGCACTACACCAATGCCCAAAGGATTCAGATAGCAGCAACTGAGTTCCATGACT
>NW_013622867.1:348-509 GCF_000695525.1 Brassica oleracea var. oleracea
GCCAAATCACTATCATCGCGACTTGCACCAGAAGTTAAGAAGACTCACCCAAGGATCTCGATCTGTTGAAGAATACTATCAAGACATGGAGCTGTTGATGCTGAGAGCTCGTGTTTCTGAAGATAAAGAAGCTACTATGGCTAGGTTCTTAGGAGGTCTCA
>NW_013622867.1:576-769 GCF_000695525.1 Brassica oleracea var. oleracea
GTTCTTAGGAGGTCTCAACCGAGAGATACAAGATAATGTTGAGATGCAGCACTATGTGGAGATAGAAGAGATGCTTCACAAAGCTATACTAGTTGAGCAACAAGTTAAGAGGAAGGGCCATTCTCATTCTCGTTACAACACCAGACTTCAGGGAACTAAAGAAGAAAAGTCTAGCTATCAAAAGGAAAGCAAA
>NW_013622868.1:0-769 GCF_000695525.1 Brassica oleracea var. oleracea
TTTACGGTTTGGAAAAAAGAAAGATATCAAAACATTTACTCCTCTTTCGTAGGAAAGTAATATGTCATCAATTAATATGACACCAAAATATGGTGCCTTAAGTAACCATTATAAAATTAACAGTAAGAAGGGGGGCGGGAGAGCTGTATTTCGGTAATCATAAACTTAACAAATAAAATTGGAGGCCCCACTCCGAACATAATAATCAAAATAAAAAATTTTAATAATAGAGTAATCGTGCTGATAACGTGTTATAATTATATTATATTGTTTCATCTTGTGTTTCATATTTTATTAACTATAGTACAGGTTTTACGTAAATAATAAAGAAATGTTGCGTATAGAAAGAGGGTAATAACATTGAGAAGACGAAGTATAACAAAGAAAGAAAGATGATTTTATTATTATCGTTCGAAATGGACACCTTACAAATCAATCGAAACGTTCAATTTATAGAGAAGATATGAGACATATTTCACTGTGAAACATTAATAATTATGGGATCCACTTCGAAGATAATACGTAAACATTTGCAACAAATGACAAATTATTCCCGACGAATTCTTGTTTGTGAGAATATTTGGCCAACAAAGTAAATTTCGTCAGAACCAACAAAACTTAATTCTTCGGGAAAATACGGATTAACAGGACTTTACAAAACTTAGGGCATTACTGGTTTTCACGCTACCACTCGAAAACACAGCTTTAACGGTTGGTAGAGGTTATTGGCGTTTTGAAACAATCCCAAAGAACACTATAAATTGCTTCA
>NW_013622869.1:0-104 GCF_000695525.1 Brassica oleracea var. oleracea
ATCCATTTATAAAAAAAAAAAAAGATTTACGATTTGATTCAAAAAAATAAAAATAAAAAAAAAAATAGAAAAAGTTCAAAGTTTGTTTTGTGGATTGGTGGGGG
>NW_013622869.1:239-431 GCF_000695525.1 Brassica oleracea var. oleracea
ACCTTGAGGAGACTCTTGAGTGACCACTAAAATCTTAGAGAAACACTTGTGTGGGTGAGATCAAACACTTGAGAGTGTGAGGATTATTTTATCTGTTAACCCTTTTGTGTTAAGTAATTTTTCAGGATAAAGATGTTTGGTTTTTACAAGGGAAGTAGCAAGAAGAAATTCCAGCGAGAGGCTAACTTTAAA
>NW_013622870.1:0-769 GCF_000695525.1 Brassica oleracea var. oleracea
AGTTTGGAGAGTTTTAGTTTGAGAAAAAAAGTAAGAACTTTATACAAAAAGAAGTCACCAAATGAAGAAAAATCAGACATAAGAACTTACCAAAACGCTCAGATCTATTATGAAAGGGAGACTTTGTCAGAAGACTTCCATGAAGTCCAGACGACTGACGACTTCCACGAAGTCTAGACGACTGAAATAGAAGTCGTTTGGAAGACTTCTTGGAAGTCTTCTAGTGCATTATATTTTAGACGACTAACAGGTAAGTCATCCCAGAAGTCTTCCAGATATGAAAAACCTGCATATCAAATCCATATCTGAAAAATATGCATATCCAAAAACGTTCAAATGGCTTAAAAACAGAGAAAATGGGTGGAAGATTAGATAAATCTACCTTTATAGAGCTCACAAAAATACATATCTAAAATTAATAGATTTACCTTTAAATTAGTGGAAGACGAGTACCATTTGAGTAAAAACCTGCAAAAGAGATAGATTAGTAAGGACAAAACTGAAAAATTCATATAAAGTTTGGTGGTGTTTTCAAGTCAAAGAGATTAGAGAGAGGTTGAAGAGTTTTAGAATGATCAACATTACATTTTGGTTGCAGCCATTTGAGAGGAGGAAAGAGAATGTGTAAATTTTTCTTTATATAGGGAGACAAAAAATCCAATTAGGTTAAATATTTTTGACTCAGACGACTTCCTGGACGACTTACATTTCAGTCGTCTAGCGAAGAAATTAAAAAAGACGACTTACATGTAAGTCGTCCAGAAGAGTT
>NW_013622871.1:0-768 GCF_000695525.1 Brassica oleracea var. oleracea
AACATAGAGGTGGCTAGAGTTTATACTGTTATCGATCCAAGGAAGCCTTTACCTGAAGCTGTCAACGCACAGTTCGAGACTGGAGAGATCAGGAGAATTACGGTCTCAAGCCCATGGCTCCCTTCAATTTGCTCATTCTGCACAAAAGATTGGGCATACAATATCTCGATGTTCTTCTGCTCCTAAAACCTGCACGACTTGCAACTCGGTAAAACATTTAACAGTCAACTGCCCTCGAACAAACCCGAGAAAGCATGTTGATGCAAATGCAAATGCGAGAAAGAACATTGATCCTACTGTGAGAAAACAGGAAAGCATTAATCTTAATGCGAGCAAACATGAAGGCAAGACCCAAGGGCATAGAGAAGGAAAGGCTCCGATCAGAAGCCTTCTGCCCATTGTTTCTAAGTCACAGGATGGTAAAGTTTACAGGCGCAAAGACCAGGGTTCTTCTCTGGAAACTACCACTCCTCCAACAAGTAATTCTTTCCAGCTGTTGGATTCTGTTCCTGAGACTCTGTCGGAGTCACCGCAGAAATCCTTTGCAGAAGTCTCAGCCCAGCAAGTTAACAACAGCATTACTTTGGGCTCTGGTAATCAAGTGGCAGCTCTGGCCCTGCAACCGGTTACCTCAGCAAAAAAGATATCAACTGTCACGGCTCAGGACTCCACTCTCGTCTTCAACTATGACTTGTCTAAAGGAGGCTTGTGTGTTGATCTAAGCTCTCATCTCTCATCGCCTGCAAACGTATCCAGTGAGGATGACTC
>NW_013622872.1:0-768 GCF_000695525.1 Brassica oleracea var. oleracea
TTAAACAGATATGTATAACATACCTCTGGGTGGTTTGGGAAGCCCTCAACGTCAGATATCACACTGCTTATGAGGTCGTCGACGTTGGTATGGCATCCATTATTGGCAGAGGGTTGTGTTGGGGAGGATGTTTGGACATTGGGTAAAACACCCATCGTCTCACCGCTTGGAAAATTAAATTTTTGGGCAGGATCCGGGCCAGTGGATTTAGCAGCCGGTGGGTTATCGCCAACGCCTTGACCTCCAACGACAATATCTTCACGAAACACGGAGTATGGTTTTCGCAGCACATCAATAATACCCTGCATCACTGCTCCCTGCATTTTCTGAATTTCCGCTTGAATGACCTTGACCAGGTTCACCTCCAGTTTGTGACGTTCTGACGCTACAGCGTTCTCGATGTTGGGCTTCACCAGGGACGCAACGAGGTTAGCGATGTGGGTGTGGTCACCAACATTTGAAGCATCAGACTCGGGTGAATCCGGGGGGGGTCTCTCTGGCCTCTTTCTTCTCCTTGGCCTCTTTCTTCTCCTTGGCCTCCTTCTCTTTCTGTTTCTTTTCTCCTCTAATATGAGCCAGTTCAGCCGAAGTCAGACCTCCAACAAACAATGTTTTTTTGAAAATGAATCCTTCTTTAATCTGTCGGACCATATTGAGAGCATACTCGTCCTCAATTTCATCATCCCATAGCTGATCTTCAGGAGAGTATGTTGTATCCTCGATAATGGATGTCATGTCAACCTACGAAGAAAATGCAGTCAACTTCGT
>NW_013622873.1:0-483 GCF_000695525.1 Brassica oleracea var. oleracea
ACAAAATACAAATGATTACAAAATCATATAAATAAAATTTTAATTTAGTTAATCATTCAGATTTAAAATATATATGTATATATATCATTCTAAATTAAACTATAAACCATATTGAATAAATAAATATTTTAATTTCAAAATTTACTTTGAATAATTTTTTTTGATAAAAGTTTTGAACTAACATTGATAATTTTTTTTAAATTATAAATTACTAAAATTATAAATCGCACAATGAAAATTTTGTTATCAGTAATTTAAAGTTTTTGCTATTAAAGATACACATGATCAAAAAAACATATGAGTAGAAGGCATCATTTAATAGACATTAATATTAAAAATATACTATGTATGTTAATATCATTTAAATCTAATTACATATCCTATCAATTTTTTTAAAAAATTGTTTGGATTAATAAAATTGATTTATATGTTCGCACCAATTTAATTATATATGTAATAGTTACTGACTTTTAATTATTCAAT
>NW_013622873.1:536-768 GCF_000695525.1 Brassica oleracea var. oleracea
CCCCTATATATTATTTGAGAAGCATTACAACTTTTTTTTGTAGCCACATGTCATCATTAGAATGATTCTTAGATATGTTGGTCTATCTAATTATATAATAATTTATTTATTAAATTAACAATAAATTCATCATTAATGTACTTTATTATTTCCATAAATAAAATTTACAGAATTGCCTAATGTGCCTAAAGTATATATGGCAATTAATGATTTTGAATAATAAAGATTTGAT
>NW_013622874.1:0-768 GCF_000695525.1 Brassica oleracea var. oleracea
GAAACCAAAAACAACAGATTGAGTTACACAATGGCCATCATGCATAGGTAAGGTACATGAAGACCATCACCAAACAAAACACAAACACAGCTATTATGAACCTTAATTCCCTAATGCATTCGATGGTCTTCTCTTCACAACGTCCAATCACATCTTCCATTTCTTCAATTCTACTCTCCTGGCGTTTCAGCATGGTCTCACAAGCTGTCAATGAATTCTGAAACTGGGAATTGTCAATGAGTAGCACGTCAACCAGTTCCTGGAAGTCTTCAATTTCCTCAACAACTGACCGATCAGTCCATTTGAACATGTGGGTTTTTTCCTTCATCATTATCATCAAACAAACGGTTAGAGTGAAACAAAGGAAAGGTTATATGATTACACGACTAACCTTCTCAGATCCCATCGGACAAGAATGAAATAATCTTCCCGGATTTTTAACTGTTTTTGAAGTGAAAAGAGCCGCTGCCTCACCGCAATTACATCTTGTGGGAATTCTGCGTTGTTTGGTGATTCCATCTCTTGATTCGGACGAAGAATTGACCGAAGACACGATTGATTTGGTCGCCAAGTTTTCTTCCCTGGGTTTCTCTCTGTCGTGAAAGAATGAGGAACAAAGGAGAGTAGGTCAAAACATAAACAAAAACGACATCGTTTCAATAATTAGATTACATGTATTTTACATAAAGTAGATCGATAAAATGTGCCAAATAAGTAGGGATGTTCAATCCGGATATCGGTTCGGTTTCGGTTCGGTTTTTTTGGTTT
>NW_013622875.1:0-768 GCF_000695525.1 Brassica oleracea var. oleracea
GACGGTCGTTGGTTGTGTTTTCGGTAGAAGCAGCCATGGAAGAGAGAGCTAGAAGAGAGATCGAAAGAGACGGGAGGTGAGAGAGGTTACGGCTTAGAGAAAGGTTACGACTTTCTTAAGGAAACGAAAGATGAAAAAAATGCTAAGTGTGGGAAAATGGGTTTTGGGGTCCAAAATGTTGGAGGGAATTGGGTATTGGGCTCTAAAATGTTGGAGGGAATAATAGATTTTGGAGATTTTGGAGAATTTGGAGAATTTGGAGAATTTAGGGGTTAATTAGGGTTTAGATAGAGTTTAAAAATAGTATAATTAGGATTATTAATATCTTTTTTAAAAAAATTATACACTAATATTTTTTATATGAGACAGTTTTATAAATTACAAATTATATAATAAAATGTTGAAGATTTGTAGAATTTGAAGAATTTAGGGGTTAGTTAGGGTATAGATAGGGTTTAAAGATAGTATAAGTAGGATTATTCATATCTTTTTAAAAAAAAAAAAAAAATTTTTTATTATGCACTCATATTTTTTATATGATACATTTTTATATAAATGTTGAAGATTTTGTAGAATTTGAAGAATTTAGGGGTTAGTTAGGGTATAGATAGGGTTTAAAGATAGTATAAGTAGGATTATTCATATCTTTTAAAAAAAATAAATTTATTTTTTTTTAAATTATGCACTCATATTTTTTGTATGATACATTTTTATATACTACAAATTTACTACATAGAAACTTATATTATACATTAAACATTCATATCT
>NW_013622876.1:0-768 GCF_000695525.1 Brassica oleracea var. oleracea
TTTCTATTGTTCTTATAATGGTTACTAGTCACGTCCTAAAATATGAAGATTTTGGATTTATTGTCTTACAACAGATTTAAAAAAATTAAACCATTTACCAAATTTATAACATTTTCTACATATTATATATCATATACGTGTTGACAAACCAGGATATATTGACTAAAAACATTTAATTAATTTACTACAATTAAATATCCAACGTATAAGAATTATTCAACTTAACAATGTTTAAGAATTTTAATTGTTTTGGAGTTTGACTAGCTATATTACATGAATCATCAATGATATTGCCAAAAATCGAAAATTCGAGAATGATTATAAATAGAGCGATAAAAACTAACACACTGTATATTTGTTGAAAAAAACTGTGTACTGAACATAAAATCTTTGTATGAAAAAGAAATAATCATAGGAGAGTAAAACATCATCCACAAGTTTGCGATTGTGTATAGGCCAACACCGCGCACAAAAACATCATCAAAGATCTTGTGAGAAAGGTAATAATAAGATATTTACTTTCCCATGGTTCTTCTTTAAACCACCACATAGTTTATCTCACTCACACGTGCGGATTCACCGACTTACAAAGGAGATCACAACTACTAATGTCAAAACTAGGGGTAATATGGTCATTATCGTATCGAAGAAATGTCTGAACGGAGAAGAGGAGTTTCCGTTGTTATCCTTTTATATTATCTCTGTTTTTCTTTTCTTCATACATTTCGTTGATTTAATTAATTAATTTAATTAAG
This sequence comes from Brassica oleracea var. oleracea, assembly GCF_000695525.1. NCBI lineage: Eukaryota > Viridiplantae > Streptophyta > Magnoliopsida > Brassicales > Brassicaceae > Brassica > Brassica oleracea. Next base: position 756 of record NW_013622876.1, read on the forward strand.
AGATAAAAAAAAA
>NW_013622877.1:0-139 GCF_000695525.1 Brassica oleracea var. oleracea
GGACCCCATCGAGCTCGTCGGCCCAGTGACCCTTTTTCAGATCCAGGTGCTTTTTAATGCCATCGATGATGAGTTTATAGGAGGATTCTTCATGGCCATTACCTTGCGGGTAACGAGGAGTGGAGGGGCTTAGTCGAAT
>NW_013622877.1:268-768 GCF_000695525.1 Brassica oleracea var. oleracea
ATTTTTCCAGACGAAACCGCGGACTTCTTTGTCCGTGACTTGAGCGTATGCTTCAGCTTCGATCCATTTGGTAAAGTAGTCGGTGAGGACGAGGAAGAAGCGTCTTTGGCGGGAACTGGGAAGTGGTCCAATGATGTACATTTCCCATCGCATGAACGGGTATGGAGCGGTGGTTGTTCGCAACATTTCGGTTGGACAATGGATACTAGGTGCGTGCCGTTGGCACTTGTCGCAGCTTCTCGCGTAAGACTCGCAATCTGCGTTCATTGTTGGCCAGAAGAAGCCCAAGCTCCTTACTTTTATTGCTAATGCACGTCCGCCCGAATGATTTCCGCCAGCGCCTTCGTGTGTCTCTTCCATAACCCTTGCTATCTCGTCGCCATGAATGCATTTTAGGAGTACTTTACTCGCGGTCCGGCGGTGTAGTTCATCGTCAAGAACGACGTAATGGGTGCTGCGTGTTTTTAGTCGGCGAGCTTCCCATTTGTCGTTTGGGAGTT
>NW_013622878.1:0-192 GCF_000695525.1 Brassica oleracea var. oleracea
TTCTTTTGTTCCTCCTCCCTATGAACCCAAACTACCATTCCCTGGTATATTCAAGAGGCAGCTGCTAAAGAAGTACAAGGCTTTGTTTGAGAAGAAAATGAGTGAAGCTCAGGTTGCAATGCCCATCATCGATGCTTTCATGTTGATTCCTCAATACAACAAGTTCCTAAAAGATGTTGTAGCTGCAAAGAA
>NW_013622878.1:249-512 GCF_000695525.1 Brassica oleracea var. oleracea
CAGTGCCATCGTCCAAAGGCTTGATGTTCCAGAGAAGTTAGAGGATCCAGGATGCTTCACACTACCTTGTGCTCTTGGACCTATGGTATTTGAAGAATGTCTCTGCGATTTAGGAGCTAGTGTCAGCGTGATGCCTTTGTCTGTTGCAAAGAAGCTTGGATTCACTCAGTACAAGAAGTGTAGACTCTCTCTTGTGTTAGCTGACCGTTCAGTGAAGTACCCTGTGGGCATCTTAGAGGACCTACCTGTGAAGATTGGAAGGT
>NW_013622878.1:594-768 GCF_000695525.1 Brassica oleracea var. oleracea
ATTTGGGTAAAGGGCATGTTCTCCACTTTGACATCAAGGAGAAAATGAAGAAACCAACTGTGTTCGGGCAAGCCTTCTACATTGAAGAGATGCGCACTCTTACTGATGAGCACCTTGAAGAGTTACGACCTGAGGACGACGAGGAGGGAGCATCTCCCTCTACTCATTCTCCAT
>NW_013622879.1:0-768 GCF_000695525.1 Brassica oleracea var. oleracea
AGAAATTTTAAAACAACAGTAAGAAGTATAACCTTCAGTATATAGAGTGATTACCATAAAACTCAATATTTTCGTATGGGTTAACACATAGATTTTGAGAAAATTAAAAAAATATAACAATATTGCTTTAATGTATATTTTACTCCTTTACTAATATATGATGATGATCAAAGAGGTTTGGAACCTTTGTTATCTCCATTTCTCTGGAGAATAATGATTTTAAAATGGTTAGTCCACTAATATAGGGAGTATAATTTCATCAAAAAAAAAATATAGGGAGTATAAGATGTTTTAATAAATTAATTGATAAAAAAATTATAACGATTCCCATATACCACGAAAGTGAGTTTAACATACATTAATACAAATTTAAAATGTGGTTAGCAATTTTAAAACAATAGTAAGAAGTATAAGCTTCAGTATATAGAGCGTTTAACGTAAAACTCAATATTTTCGTTAGGGGTAACACATAGATTTTGAGAAAAATTCAAAAAATATAAAAATATTGCTTTAATGCATAGTTGCCTCTTGTACTAATATATGATGATGGCCAAAGAGGTTTTGAACCTTTGTTGTCCCCATTTCTCTAGTAAATAACGATTTTATAACGATTAGTCCACTAATATAGGGAGTATAAGAAGTTTGACTAAATTAATTGATAAAAAAATTATAACGATTCCATATATCACGAAAGAGAGTTTAACATACATTAACACAAATTTAAAATGTGGTTAGGAATTTTAAAACAACAGTAAGAAGTATAAGCTT
>NW_013622880.1:0-767 GCF_000695525.1 Brassica oleracea var. oleracea
TTTTTTTTTTTCCTAATAACTAAAAATCTCCGGTAGACCGAAGATAGATCTTGTTGTTTTCTATGAAAATTAGATACTTATGTCATTTGACTACACAAACGGACATAGTAAGTTTCGAACTCATGATATTTAGCACCTCTCAATCAGTTATACAATAAACAGTATGATATACCCACTAATAATCGAATTTACGTAAAATGTGGTCCTTAATTTGTAATAACGTTTAAAATAAAAAAAGATTAGGTTTAATTCGGGAAATTAAGGGGGGCCATTAGTGTCGAGTTCATGTTAAAATTGGGCAATCATCGTGTCCATAAAGTAGGGGAAATGTCAACTTCGACGCTATATCAGATGATCAGACAGAAACAAAATATTTTATAGAATAGTTACTCAGAATATTGGCCATTGGTTAGAGAAAACATAGTAATAAACTTTTATATTTACGAATAGATCTTGTGATATTTGACTTCTTGTATAGTCTATAGTAGTTTTGAACTGTATTCACAATTATTAGTCATGCATGCAGCCGGCAATCAAGGGTCTAGCTAAGGTAACTCAACGATCGCGGACGTGGTTGCGGACGCGGATAGTTAGGATTTTAATCATTACTAGATTCTGAAAGGGCGGATATATTTTTTGTTTTACATATTAATATAATTTTTAATAATTATATTAAAAATCAAAGTCTCATACTCTATTGGATCTGACTCATATACTCGTGTGATTCTTAAAGTGTTATATCAGAAAACAAATATAAAACCCAACCC
>NW_013622881.1:0-767 GCF_000695525.1 Brassica oleracea var. oleracea
TGCTCTTCTGGTACCTTGCTTCAGTCCTTTCTTTACTCTGTTGGCTTAGTGTCTGAACTTCAAGACGAAGAAGACCACCTTTACGTTTCAAGTAACAGAAGAGATGATATATTAAAAACTCATTATACACAAAAATAACTAACACAAATGGTATATAAACTCAATAGTCTCCTTAAATCAAAGCTCGATGATTTGTTTTACAATTATAAGAAACTCAGAAAGCACATTGACCAAAATGGAACTTAAAATGTGAATCTAGATATCGAATATGAATTTCTATATATTGATCCAAAATACACAATAATCAAAGGCATTGGGATGAACTAAAAATGCAAATGAACAGAAAGCAGCAGATTTAGCACATGGTCTTTATCAGTTTCGACATACAAAGTGATATCAATATTCTTGAATTACAAACGTCGGATTACATCCTAAATATAAGAGTTTTGTCATGTTTTGGAAGCTTAACAACACATCACTGGATATACTTGTAATCCAAGCCAACGACTGTTAATATAAATATCGCAGTTTATTGACCCTTTCGTTTGATTCCACACAGCTTTACCTTGATTTTTGGTTGGACTTGGACCTATTTTTAGTATTTCGTTCCACATCTCTCTGGTACGACTAATCCCTCCATGAATACTCACCGCCAGTGCTGTCGATACATTTGTTCCTCTCTTCTTGCTAATTATTTGATGTTTGCTTCGAATTTCCTTTCTGTTTGCAACCTTTAGTTCTCGTATTTTGTTCCTCACTTCAAGAAA
>NW_013622882.1:0-767 GCF_000695525.1 Brassica oleracea var. oleracea
ATACTGACATTTTCCTAGAGACAAAGGAACAGATGGAGCTCCCCATAAATCAGAGTGAATATAGTCCAATCTGTCTTTTGTATCATGAGTGGCCAGATCAAAGCTTACATGTTTTGCTTTGCCATATATGCAATCTTCACACATCTCAAGTGTAGATATCTTCTTCCTGTCTAGGATGCCTTTCTTTACCAAGATCTCCATGTTTCTCTGGCTCATGTGACCCAAACGCCTATGCCACAGTGTTGTATTGTCTGATATCTTCTACACTGCAAGTAGTTGACCTCTCTCTGACTTTCCTTGTAGAATGTAGAGCTTCTCATATCTCTTTCCTGTCAGTAGAGTGATGCCTTTCTGTTTCACCAGCAGTGTACCATTATTTGATTCAAAACTGCATCCTTGTTCCTCTAGAGTACCCATAGATAACAAGTTTCTGTCCATATCCGGAATGTACCTCACTCTAGTAAGCAGTACTGAGGAGCCATCTTCATTTCTAATCCTGATGTTTCCGATTCCTTGGACCTTTGATGTAGTTTTGTTTCCCATCCTTACCGAGCCTCCAGCATCGTCACTCAGAGTCTCAAACCATTCTCTTTTATGAGACATATGGTAGCTGCAACCAGTATCCATGATCCATACATCTTCTAGACTTACATCTTTAGAGTATAGAGCTTCTGTTACATACAGCCCAACAACATCAGTATGATTTCGCTGTACCATTGTTGCCTCTCCTTGATTTCTGCTTGTGGTGGCTTGGTCCTTGTTCTTGT
>NW_013622883.1:0-767 GCF_000695525.1 Brassica oleracea var. oleracea
ACACACAACTCTTTAAAAGTGGAACTTGAATGAATAATCAGTGATAAAAGGTATATTATATATAGGAATAAGAACTTGATTTCCAAAGATTTACACAACTACAAAAACTAAATGACTAATACACAATTGATTAATAAGATGAATTAATCAGAAGCGATGCTTTGATCAGTAAGAGTTCCAATGTGGTGTCTGTGAGGATCTAAACGAGGTTGAAGTGTCTTCACCAATGTGCTAAGTCATGCACATAGATTGTTGTTGCACCCAAAGTTAAAGCCTTGTGTGTTGAGATTGTTGCTGCACCCAAAGTTGAACCCTTGTGCGTTCAGATTGTTGCCGTACCCAAAGTTATAATCTTGTGCCCCATGTGAAGCCGTAACGAGACTGTTGCTACACGGAGTCAACCCTTGGTCAAAGCTTGAAGAAACAGAGTTGGGAAGTTGAGTAACCGTAGCGGTTTCATGGTTAAACAGAAACATTGAGAATTGACTCCGATCATTGGAGGAACCGGCACGTGTTGACGCATCACCACTCATGAGAAGATTCGTTAATGATGATCCTATTTGTTGTTGATATCAGAAACAAGATTGTCAATTACCGGCGGACAAAATTTCATCAATGGATCCTCGTCTATTAGTGAAAAAGAGAAGTCATTGTGGGGGAAGAAGCCAGAAGAAGGCGCCGGAAAGTTGTGATTTTGTTCAGACATAGCAGCAAGACAACGGCTCTGATCTGGCTCGGTCTGATGATCCTGGGAGTAAAGAAGGTCA
>NW_013622884.1:0-767 GCF_000695525.1 Brassica oleracea var. oleracea
ATTACCTTATTCATAAAACAAACTCCCACATCTTATTCATAAAACACGCGACACAAAATCAAATACATCAAGCGGATAGATCGACATTCTCGTCATCACTAGAAACATCATCATTTTCATTAAACTCGTCTTCAACAGCTTCGTCTGTGGCATCATCGGTAAGATCTTCGTACTCGTGATTATGCGGATCAATGAGAAGGATGTCATCAATTTCTTGTTCAGGTTCCTCGACTTCATTTATCTGTTCTTCTTGCAATGGTGGTTCTTCTCCACTGATGATTCGTCCTCGAGGTGTAACTTTGATCACTGCTAACCAATTTATACCTGAATCTCTCATCTGAGGGTATGGAAGGAAGCTAACTTGGTCTGCCTGTGAAACTAAGATGAAAGGCTTGAATTTGTTGTACCTTCGTCCACCGTTGACATCAACTACACCGAATTTGTTAGACCGAACACCTCTGTTGACGACGGGGTCGAACCATTCACATTTGAAGAGGACGCATTTCAGCTTCAGTATCCCTGGAAATTCGACTTCAATAATCTCCGTCAAGATCCCGTAGTAATCTATTTCCCCTTTCACACATATTCCATAGTTACTGGTCGCCCGTTGTCTACCATAGTCATATGTATGAAAAGTATAGCCTCGTGTGAAATACATCTGTGATGTGGTGACCTTTACAAGTGGAGACTGAATTACTTCGTGTAACCACTTAGGATAACCTGCATCGTCGTCATAATCAACCTGCAAAAATAAAGAGAATGTTAAT
>NW_013622885.1:0-767 GCF_000695525.1 Brassica oleracea var. oleracea
AAAAAAAAACTTAGTTTTAAGTAATAAACGACTTTAATAAATTAAATCCATCACCTATAATGTTCTGTAAACTATATTTGAAAACTCTCTACAAATATATTTTAAGCATAATATTACTATTATTTAATTTAAGTTATTTTAAGCATAATATATGCTAAACCAACTTAAACTATATTCACAATAGGATCATCTTAAACCGGTTAATAACCCAAAAACAATATTAAACCAACATGAACCAATACCTGCAGATTCGGCGAGGAAAGAAGTGTTTCAGGATAAACACTTGAATGGTTATTAACTGTAATGGTTTGATCATGAAAGAGTTATTATGAATATTAACAATAAAATTATGGATTAGATTAATTTAAATTTGTAAGAATACCTTTGAGTCTATGAAAAACAATTCAATTCTCATGAATAAGTTTGGCTTTTGGAAGTTGCGGGTTTCCCAACAATGAATCTACCTAACAAAAAGTTCGTTGTTATAAAAAATCTCATTCAAGGTCATTAAAAGTTTTTGGGACGGCAAGAGTTGATGGTGGAACCATTTTTTTGCTCGAGTGCTTTGAAGTTTTCCTTGATAGTGTGAGGTTGATGTTGAAGGAATAATGAATTTTATAGGGACTTTCTTGATGTAAAACTATACATTTTTTAATATTAAGGAATAATGAATTTTCCTTGATAGTGTGAGGTTGATGTCGAAGGAATAATGAATTTTCGTTACATATTATTTTTTAAAAATAAAAATGTAAAATTGTAATCTTACA
>NW_013622886.1:0-536 GCF_000695525.1 Brassica oleracea var. oleracea
ACGACTCGGTCGCTACGTACCGACCGTGCTTTCTTAAAAATCGATACGACGCCAATCCATGCATTCTAGTCTACTCTTTAATGCTATCTCCCGAAGACCGTAGCCAACCCATTTCATGTTTCTTGTCATTTGAAGTCATCAATTGAACTTTACGATAAAAACCGCGGAAAGTTTGTTTTTATCTAAAGAAGCCGTATTAAACGTTTCGAGTCAAACAACGGCCCAAGGAGACCTAGGACGTGACTCGAAACCCACTTACAATTTCTTAACCAAAAGCAGGACGGTTTATGCTTGGTTTGCAAGGAAAGATAAATGTCAAGTTTCCGCGGATAAATATGAAGTATTCGAAGATAATTAGAAAGATCGGGAAAACGGAATATCTCTATTTTTAGGCTATGACCGCTTAAGGGCAGAAGAAGAAAAGCGTAAACCGACCTAGGAGCGAGTATATAAGGAGTCCTAGGCGAGAGGCATGAGAGAGACTTTTTAGACGGAGAACTCTCGGCACTTAGAAACTCTGAGGCATTATTCTCGAC
>NW_013622886.1:687-767 GCF_000695525.1 Brassica oleracea var. oleracea
GCTTTTTCTGTATTTTCTTCGTCTTTTGTTATTGAGCTGCGACTCAACTAGGTTTGAGCTTTTAGGCCGCTAAAACTAGG
>NW_013622887.1:0-767 GCF_000695525.1 Brassica oleracea var. oleracea
AAGGAACACAAATTTCCTATGAAAGACAACTTAAATCCTAATAGAACCTATTCCAATAGGTCCGTAATTAGACTATCAGAGAACAATGCAAGACGTTCTGCGCTTAATCTCGATTTCCTTGTTCTAGTACGTCAGAATCCTTTCCCTGGAGTTCCTGCAGAGCACCCACATGATTACATCGAGAAGCTGGACGATTACAATCGCTGCAAGATTTTCTCATTCTCTCTCAAAGGGGACGCCAGAAGGTGGCTGGATCAGTTACCAGCTGGATTTATGACTTGTTGCAGGGAGATTAGGAGCACCTTTATATACAACTTCTATGATGAAACGAGATATTGAGAGGAAAGAAACAAACTTTTTACATTTTCCCAAGGTATCTGAGAATCTTTAAAAAATGCATGGGGTAGGTTTACTAAATACCAGCTTGAATGCCCACATCATGGATACTCGGAATCATAACTAATCAACGATATCGATGGAAAGATAGACTTAATCTATTCCGAGCTAATGGGAAAGTTTGAGACTTTGAGTGAGCATATTAAGAGGCTGGATGGTCAAGTAGCGCATAATGCAATACTTGTCAGGTGGGAAGAAGGACTTCTTCCTGGAAGAACTGATCCTTGCTGATTGATATCACTCAAATTACCCTAAAAAGTGAATTTACTCTCTAAAAAAAGAGGTTCAATTGCATTACTTAGGGATCGAATTCATAAGGAGCTGGGGAACCTAATAAATCTAATGGGATTTGTTAAGTTGGATGGTTTAAT
>NW_013622888.1:0-767 GCF_000695525.1 Brassica oleracea var. oleracea
TTTTTTTTTCCTTTTAAAATATAGTAAAAATGAGTATAGAGTAAAAAATATTATAATCCTACTCTATTTTTTACTCCATAATAAAATAATGAACAAACAAAAGTAGATTACTTTATCTATGGAGTTAACTTTATTTTGGAGTAACAAATAAAATAAGGTTAGAAAGTGTTTTAATCCATAATTAGTTTTACTTAATTTTGCAGGAAAAAAATGGAGTGAAGTTAGAAATGCTCTAATGCCAGATCAAAATAATCTATTAGCAATTTTCTTTACATCCATCCATATAGGAATGTTAAAATGGAAAAATCAATACATCTGAACGCATTCCATTTAAGACTCAACCCATTCAAAATTCATACCGTTAGATTCATTTTTAAATTGATATGTCAGAGACTTTTTCGTTTAAAGATGAAATTTATTTTGATTGTATAAAAATATTATTAAAAATTAATTCAACTAATAAAAAATATAATATTTTGAATAAAGAGAACATCTTTATTATGAAACAAAACAAAAATCTTAAAACACCAATTAATTGAAACAGAATGAGTATAATATTACTCTAGACTATAGTTCATTTTAGAGCTTATAAATATATGTTTAGGAAAAGGGCTAATTAAAAAACATTTTAGAACAGAAAATGGCATTTTCTATTTATGTATAGTAATTGATCACAGACTGAAAATCATGTTTACCCATGACTCCTGTTCTAGAGAAAACGTCATTCCGTTCACGCTTTCAAATTGCTTTTCCGCCCAATTATTGTA
>NW_013622889.1:0-767 GCF_000695525.1 Brassica oleracea var. oleracea
ACGATTCCGCTTCTGCGTTTCCGCTTCCGTTTCCATGTAACGTTGCTCTGGACAGAGGTGCTCTAAAGTTTATTTTGATGAAACTATGAAATATTCTTACTATGAATCGATGCTCTAAAATATATGTTATTCAAAAATCGCCGTATGTTTGAGTTCGAGGGCTCTCCTTTATAATTTATAATTACTTTTTGTTATAAAAAAGATGTCGTGAAAGCTTATTATTACTCATGACCAGAAGTCTATATTTATACAAGTATTAGACCGTCTTATTTAGACCGTCATAAGAGAAAAAGAAATCCTATTCCTAATATGAAAAGGAAATAGTACTTATCCTAAATACATATGGAAAAGGATAAACATCAAGTATAGATAAATGTAAACTCTCATTCGCCTAAGTCATTAGCGAATGGGCCGGATGGATAGCTGATGGGCCGGACGGTTTGGGCCTGATATGGGTCGATCACCACTTGGTTTATAACACTCCCCCTTGATCGACACATCCAATTCAGAGCTTGTAACATGCTTAATGTTGCCTCATTAAAACCTTTCCAGGAAAACCCAGTGGAACAAAACCATGGATAAGGAAAAAGAGTACAACACATGAACTCCCCCTGACTTGTACCCCCGTGTATGTTCTTCAAGTTGGCGCATGGACAATTTGATAGTTTAACTTCATGGGTGCCAAGTCTTGAACTGGTCCTTTAATTGGCACATCCCAAGCTGATAGATAAATTTCATGGACGTGTGGTTGGTGTAGACATGGTGAA
>NW_013622890.1:0-767 GCF_000695525.1 Brassica oleracea var. oleracea
GGTTTACTATTTTCATAACACCCACGTTTAGTCAGAGACAAGAAAATCCGTAGCAAGCTACGAAAGATCCACCATTCGAGGGAAATCAAGAATGACAATAAATAAATGTACGTGTGAATTTAAAGTTTACGCATCATAAAATAAACGATGAAGAAAACTTCTCCACATCAACTTTACGAAAATTAATGTACCTATAGTTTGACGTGCATGCCAATGATAATCCAGTTAAATATGACGATTTATCTAAGTATAGCTTGTTGTTTCCAAACGAGCAACTTGAGACTGAAATTGAACCTAGTCGTTCCTTGATTCAGTCAGATAAAGAGCAACATCATATACCACACGGCAAAGAGTCTGTGCAAGAAAAGGTTTGTCTTTATCCGTCTACTTTTTTTTTTGAATGAATGTTAAATTTATTCATCACAAAAACCTATTTTACAAGACTTTTTTTTTGAATGAATGTTAAATTTATTTATCACAAAAACTTATTTTACAATCAATGCATCGTTTGTGTGGAAAAGAAATAGAAACTAGGAAACTATTACAAACTCGCAAACCTATTTTAAATTTATCCGATTCACTTCTCTTTAGTTGCTTTGATTCTTAAGAAACTTACATTAACCATAGTTATCTGAAAACCACCCGTTCTTAATTTCACATATGCCTTCATAGTACGATCTAATAATGATATGACTATCTCTATTAATGGCAGAAAATTCACTCACAAGAAAATAAGATTCAGAGGTTTAATGAGCAGGTCCAAGATC
>NW_013622891.1:0-767 GCF_000695525.1 Brassica oleracea var. oleracea
CTAATGTATGTATCATACGGGGGAGTTCTGGTATATCCATTTTTTTTTGCTTGCAAAACAATCAAGGACAACCATCTCAAAACAATCAAAGACTTATAATTAAGTCGTCTTGCAAGTTTTCCAGCCGAAAGACTTATAATTAAGTCGTCTGGAAAGTCTTCCAGCTGGAAGACTTTGCAGACGACTTAATTATAAGTCTTCCAAGACTTCCAGTAGAACATTTTAAAGCAGACCTGAAAATTCGGAGAAGATATAGTTGCCTTCAACATAGCGGTTATATATCTGCAAAAATAGACCTGAAAAAAGAACGAGTGTATAAATTGATAGAGACAACGTTTTATGTTCATCTTTTCCTCAATCAATTACTCGACAGTAAGAGATATAACTTAGCGGCAGCGGAGTTCAACGAGACGCCTCTGAGAGAATGCACGCTAGGGTTTCCTCTCAGATCTTATATAGAGGAAGCGGCTGTGAGAACGGTGGTGAGAACGACGGTGATAACGGCGGAGAGATAACCAGCGGTGAGAACGATGGATTAGAGAGAATCAACGGAAATCCACTTTGAGAGAAACGTCGTTAGGATTTTCTGAATTTCGCGAAACATTGAATAAAAAAAACACTTTATATATGTCCGGTAAATAATCCGATTAGGTTTAAAAGTACATTGAAAAATTAAAGGTTTGGTTCAGTTTGGATGACTTGCTAGTAAGTCGTCTGTTAAATATTGTACATCAGACGACTTACTAGTAAGTCGTTCCAGACCCTAA
>NW_013622892.1:0-767 GCF_000695525.1 Brassica oleracea var. oleracea
ATAATCTATGCACATCCTATGTCATGTTATTGTTCTTGTTGGTATTATTTCATCCTTATCATTTTTAACCACAGTCATTCATCTCTTCTTTGGGACAACATGCACATGAGACACCCATTTGCTATCCGAAATAGGATAGATTACACCTGCATCTAGGAGTTTTAGAATCTCTTTATTAACAACATCTTTCAAATAGGGTTCAACCTTCTTTGATGTTCTATAGAAGTCATAGATTCATCCTCTAGATGTATCCTATGCATGCATAAAGAAGGTGATAGCCCTTTAATATCATCTAGTGAGTAGCCTATTGCCTTTCTATACTTTTTAAGTTCATTCAAAAGTTTAGACAATTCATCTTCATTAAGCTCACTACTCACTATGACAGGGTAAGTCTCCTTAGGGCCAAGGAAAGCATACCTTACACCATGGAGAAGAGGTTTAAGCTCCACTTTTGGTGCCTTGAGCTCACTCCAATCATCTTCTTGGAGGTTCTCAGTATGATGAACTTCTTGTGGAAGCTCTATGAAGTTGTTTTCTCCACTTTTCTCCTTGTGGTGGTCTAGCATCCTCACATATTTTGCACTCTTCTCATATTCTATCAATTGAGTCTCTCTATCAACTGTTAGGGCATGTTGAAGAGAGTAAGTTGTAGAGAGTCTTCAAGTGCCAACTCCTCTAGAAGTTCATCAGCTAAAACCTCAATCTCCTCAATGTAGAATACTTGGCTTTGAGTAATAGGCTTCTTCATCACCTCCTTGATGTCAAAG
>NW_013622893.1:0-169 GCF_000695525.1 Brassica oleracea var. oleracea
ATAGATTAATCTTCCAAACTTAAACTATTATATTATATATGAATAATCTTTTTAAATAAAAATAATTTCGGATTTAAAAAAAACTAAAAAAAACAAATGGTTTTTTTCAATTAATGGATGTAATTTACATTATACTATCATTTAACAAGTATTAGATACGTTTTGATAT
>NW_013622893.1:197-766 GCF_000695525.1 Brassica oleracea var. oleracea
TCTAGGTTAAGTATACTAACAACACAAATTCAAACATCACAAAAAATATTTACATAAACATTATAATACAATAATTTAATCAAAAAATACAATTCAAAAAAAACAATATTCAAAAGAATAGTTATATACTTAATATTTGAAAATCAAAGATATTTTTACTAAAATTGTACTTACCTGGCCAAGGAGATCGACCATCTTTTTACAGATCGATCGATTGTTGAGCATGTGGTCGATCCGAAAATACTTTGTAGTTTAATTAAATATCTAAAACATTTATTCCAACACTCAACAGATAGTTTTGCTAAATAAGATAACTAGATAGCCAACAAAATTACAAAAAAATATTTAAATAGTAAAAAATGTGTTAATTTAACGTGTTAAAATTTAAAAATAAATTTTTATTATGACATGCATCTTAAAATTTATATAAATATATATCATAACCTAAATATAAATAATTTAATAAATATAAATAATTTAATAACTTAAATTAGAAAAAAATAATAATCTCGGGCGTAGCCTGGGTTAATCCCTAGTCTATACTAATAAAAGGGACCTTTTGAGGCTCC
>NW_013622894.1:0-766 GCF_000695525.1 Brassica oleracea var. oleracea
TAATCTGGCCAAAACAAAATTCCATCAAATCCTTGCTGTGCCATTTTTCGGCCAGATCCCCTATAAATCAGTAAACCCATCAATAAAATCGAAATTAAAATCATTCATTGCATATCCTTGACTATTAATATTTTTTTGTAACTATCAAAGTTTTAAAAACCTTTTATGGTTTTTATAAATGCATAATCGATTTTATAAATGCTTGTTTGATTTTATTAAGTGCATATCTTTGACTGAAAATTATTTCTAAAGTTTTATAAGCCATAGTCTTGTTTTAAAATTGATATGTCATAAGGTAGAATAAAATCTGTTTGAAATCATTTGATCATATTGTGGTTAAACCAACCATGAATCGATTTTATCTCATACTGAATTTTGATCACATAGTTTGCTAGTTAAAATAAAACTTGATCTAGTTTCATCCTTGAACCTGATTCTATGATTAAATTATGTACTGATCATTTGCATACCTGATAGCATCATTTAGTAAATCATTAGATCGAACTTGAAATCATCCATGAACTGACCTTTGCATGCATCCAACTATCATATGGTTAAAACGGGACATAGGTATCACATAATTGAAACCAAACATACATGTTCGCATAGCTTTAGCAATGATGATACTAGTGCGTCTGAAGTGGTTCATGTTGTTTGCATCTAAATGATTCACACTGTTTGCATATAGTTAGACAAAATCGGTTTCCATTTAAAATTAGGTACATTTGCTTTATTCGAAATTATAAACCAAGTTTTAACCGATTTT
>NW_013622895.1:0-766 GCF_000695525.1 Brassica oleracea var. oleracea
ATAATTTACTTAACGCTCGATGTGAATCACTTAACGCTCGATGTGACTTTTACTTTTTTTTGTTTTTTTATTATTTGTTTAGTCTATAGGTTTTCTTCCCATTTAATCTAATTTATTTATTCCCATTTACTCTAACAATCATAACCTTAGTGTACAAACCGTAAAACATAGAAATATAACCGGGAAACCGGTTTGAAGTCAACACTTTACCAAATTATACCCGACCCATAAACATGCTATGCTTCAAGATAAAAATTCAAAAACAAGTTTAAACGCTAAAATATATTTTCAAAATTCAATTGTCTCAACCTCCGATTTCCGAAAGCTGCAGTAATTGTGATGTCTGGGCTGCAAATTCTGCTTGTGGAGCTTTGATTGGGTTAAAATTTCGAGGACAATCCGTCGGAAGATCAGTGGCCTTTGTCAAGCTTCAATTTTTATTTTTTGTCTCAGTTGTATCTCTGATATTTGGGAAAATTTTGTTTGAAGTTATTGATTCTTCAAAACACAGACAACAAGTTTCACTTTGGTACATTCAACATTCATCGTCATTTTCAATCATAGGAATGCTGAATCGAGCTGGTACATGGACGAGCCGGTGAAGATGAAGAAACGTGTGGATCAAGGAAAGCTTAATATTATCGCAATCTTTTACAAAGTGTGTGCAAGAGACGTCAAGAAACAAACATGTGAGTTTGGTGAAAACTTTTGGAAGCTAACGAGAGCTTCTAGTGGAGATCAAGTCAAGATGTGGAAAGAATGTGTC
>NW_013622896.1:0-766 GCF_000695525.1 Brassica oleracea var. oleracea
ATTTTTATCGTAAAGTTTACATGATAACTCCAATCGATGGGAGTGAGAAATGATATGACTGCGGTGCATGGGAGCTATCATTGAGGAACAGACGAGAATGAACGGATTTGGGTCGTACACGTCGATCGATGTCCGAGTCAGTTCGGTCGCTACGTAGCGACCGGGTCCGTGATGGATCGGTCTCTACATAGCGACCGACTCGTTGCGGATCGGTCGTTACGTAGCGACCAGCTTGTTCGTGGGTCGGTCGTTATGCGGCGACTTTGTTTGCATCTTTTTCCAACGTTTCGTGAACGTGTTCTTTAGTTTCGATGAATGAACCAAGATTAACGCAACATTTCACCGCAAGACTTTTCGTAAAAGTAATCTTTACGAAGAATACTTTTCGTAAAAACATTCATGCTAATTTTTACGGATATTTGGATGTTAATTTCTTCGTGTCCGTTTTTGACCCCAACAGTTAGCCCCCCATCCCGTTAGAATTGTGGATTGCGATGAGATTCTAGCGCGCGGTTTGGCGAGTTTAGGCAAGATAGGCGTGTTGGACGAAGTTTATATCCGAATATTCGTAGACAAATAGTAAATTTTCATGCCTATAAGAAGGAGGGTAACTTCTCCCATAATTTTTCACTTACATATTTTCATATGAAGTTCCTTGAGAGAAAATTCCCTTTTCCTCTTCTTCTTTCTTTTTTTTAAATTTAAAAGATGTCTAGCATAAAAAAGGCTTCGAAAAGAGGTACCTCCCGCGGTTCTTCGTCCGAAG
>NW_013622897.1:0-766 GCF_000695525.1 Brassica oleracea var. oleracea
ATATTTACATTATTTACTTATTATTTATTTTCATGTATATGTATTTCAATTTCTTGTACTTTTTATTTACTTAATATCTATATTTTATATTTTAAGATAGATGTTTAAATATTAATGTACATTTTCCATTTCCTTTAAATTGTATATTTCCATTTGTTATACTTTCTATTTACGTAATATCTATATTTTAAATTTTAAGATATATTTTTAAATCTTAATGTAATTTTCCATTTTTAATTGCGTATTTACTTTTATTATATATTTACTTATTATTTATTCTTCTTTATATTGTGTATTTCTATTTCTTATACTTTATATTTACTAATAATTTTATATTTTAAGATAGATTTACATTTTAAGATAGATGTTTAAATATTAATATACTTTTTCCATTGTTTTTAAGTTGTGTATTTTTTTTTATTATACACTCTATTTACTTAATATCTATATTTTACATTTTAAGATAGATGTTTAAATATTAATATACTTTTTCCATTGTTTTTAAGTTGTGTATTTTTTTTTATTATACACTCTATTTACTTAATATCTATATTTTACATTTTAAGATAGATATTTAATATTTAATGTACTCTTTCCATATTTTTAAAATTGTTCATTTACTTATTATTGTATATATAATTCATATATTTATATATTTATAATATTTACTTATTATTTATTTTTCTATATATTGAGTATTTCTCTTTCTTATACATTACATTTAGTTAATATCTATATTTTATATTTCAAGATAGATGTTTAAATC
>NW_013622898.1:0-766 GCF_000695525.1 Brassica oleracea var. oleracea
TTCTATGTCAATCTCGCCAAGGTACACACTTTTGGCTATGGAACTCAACGTCTAAGCTTTATGTTTCTGGACTCTAAAATCTGTCTTACTCTTATTCACTCAGTAGGCTCAATTTTTATCTGGAGATCTCTGTGTTTTATTTATGTCATGCCAAAGATTTTCGCTTTGGTTGTTGTAGTTATTACTTGGGTATTGTCAGAGATTGATGTAACTTGGTATTGTTTCAGAAGTATATGCAGCAGGACAATGATGTTGAACTGTCTTCCCTTGAAATGGGTATGCATGTTATCTCTCTTTCCTTTACATTTTTAAAAATGACAGTCCAAACCAGTCCGGAAGTAAGTTTTTTTGGGCCAAACCCGCGGTCCATTTTTTCAATTGACATCTCTAGCAATGGCTATTGGACTGGTTGAAGCAAACAAACATATGCGATGAGTTCTCAGGTCACTTATGGACTGGGGTCTTACTCTCGCTGCAATGAAAAGTTCTGTGCTTTATTTTACACTAGGAATTGAGTATAGGAGTTGTTAAGCTGTGTCTTTCTTCTTCTGTAAACCATTTCAGGAAAAGGCTGCGTCTTCACCTATGACGCAGTGGGATCATATGAGAAGGTTGGATACAGTGCTCAAGGTTCTGGTTCTACTCTCATTATGCCTTCCTTGACGATCAGCTCAAGTGTCCCAGCCCGCTTCTGCTTCCTGCCCAGGTTTGTTTTGTGCTTGGCCTTTTAATCAGTTTAAGCACATAATGAATCATTTCAAGTTGC
>NW_013622899.1:0-474 GCF_000695525.1 Brassica oleracea var. oleracea
TTAAGTTTTGCAAAGCACTCCCCCAAATGGGAGACGTGGTCGTGCTCATCAAGAGACTTTATAAGCATGTCATCGATGTATACCTCCATAGTCTTGCCGAGCTGTTCGGAGAAAATTTGATTGACAAGTCGCTGGTAAGTGGCGCCTGCATTCTTGAGACCGAAAGGCATTACTTTGTAGCAATATGTTCCCCGATCGGTGATGAACGCAGTTTTCTCACGATCATCGGGATTCATCATGATCTGATTGTACCCGGAGAAGGCATCCATAAATGATAAGAGTTTGTTCCCTGCTGTTGCTTCGACCAGTCGGTCGATGTGCGAATGATAAGAGTTTGTTCCCTGCTATTGCTTCGACCAGTCGGTCGATGTGCGGGAGTGGGAAGCAATCCTTTGGGCAGGCCTTGTTGAGATCGGTGAAATCGACGCATACTCACCATTTGCCGTTTTTCTTTTTGACCACGACCGAGTTAGC
>NW_013622899.1:483-766 GCF_000695525.1 Brassica oleracea var. oleracea
CAGGAGTCTTTCGACTTCCTCATTTACCGCGGTGGCACGCTCCGGTCCTAGCTTCCGCCTTTTTTGTTTGACGGGTCTGTAGGTCGGATCGATGTTAAGCTCATGACACGTTATGCCGATATTGATCCCTGGCATATCTTCCGCGGCCCAAGCGAACACATTGAGGTTCTTTTTGAGACAGGCGATGAGCTCTGTGTTTAGTGGCTCGCGGAGGTTGGCTCCAATCTTGACGCATTGTTCCGGAGAGGATTCGTCGAGGCAGATCGAAATTACCGGTTCGCAA
>NW_013622900.1:0-766 GCF_000695525.1 Brassica oleracea var. oleracea
GGACCTAACACTTTTGTTGCAGTCCAAAACATCATTGATGCAGTTGAAGACAAGTACCGCAAGGAAACCGGACAAAACCCGGCCGAGAACATCGAGTTCCAAGTCCTCTTCAACGACTTTACCACTAACGATTTCAACACTCTCTTCCAGTCACTTCCTGCGGGCAGAAGATACTATAGTGCTGGTGTTCCTGGTTCCTTCTTCGAACGTGTTCTTCCTAAAGAGAGTTTCCACATAGGAGTTATCAATTACGCATTCCATTTCACCTCCAAAATCCCCAAAGGGATCACGGACCGCGACTCTCCATCCTGGAACAGAGACATGCATTGCACTGGGTTCAACAAAGCGGTCAAGAAAGCATATCTTGATCAGTACTCAGCCGACGCCAAGATTCTATTAGATGCTAGAGCCGACGAGCTCGTCCCCGGGGGATTGATGTTGCTTTTTGGATCGTGTCTGAGAGACGGAGTTAAGATGTCCGAGACCTCCAAAGGAATAGTGTTGGATGCTGTCGGAGCTTCTCTTAACGACCTTGCTCAACAGGTACATATTCAGTTTTCTTTTTTTTGTAACATGGCTTGCATATTCAGATTACCTAATTAAAACCAAAAACGTACTACTAAACATCTAACACTAGCTTCTGCTTCTAATTAAAAGGGTGTTATCGAACAAGACAAGGTGGACTCTTTTAGCACGCCACTCTACTTTGCAGAAGAAAGTGAGTTGAAGCAAATCATAGAGGAAAACGGGAGATTCACAATAGAGG
>NW_013622901.1:0-766 GCF_000695525.1 Brassica oleracea var. oleracea
GTGAATCTCATGCCACACTCTGTCGCGATATCCCTGGGATACGACGAATTCAAACCCACCAAAATAACTTTGGCTCTTGCTGATAGATCCGTTAGAGTACCTGAGGGAGTACTAGATGACGTGCCGATAAGAATTAACGACTGTCACGTACCAACGGATTTCATTGTGTTGAAATACCAGAATGAACCAAAAGATCCCATCATCTTAGGTAGACCATTTCAAGCTACCGCTGGTGCGATCATCGACGTCAAGGAAGGTCAGATATGTTTAAACATTGGAAACATTTCAATGACCTTCGATATGGAAAAACTAATAAAACAACCCTTAAACTATAAACAAGCCTCTTACGTGGACGATATCTCTGAGTTGGCTGAAGAATCCTTCATAGACCTATGCTCAGATGATCCCTTGAAAAAAAATGCTCACAGCTACCGAAGAGGAAACATTTAGCATCGACATCAGAGATGATGAATACGCGCGATTAATGGACGCAAGTATAGAAATAGCAAACGTCGATGACATAGAGGATGGCGCTTCGGAAATCAACGTCGATCGATATTTAACAAAAGCTATCGATTGACAACCATCCTATCTGAAGGAATGGGATCCCGAAAAAGCACCAAAGATTGAGTTAAAGCAATTACCTGCTAGACTCAAATATGCTTTTCTCTATAAAAATTCCTACCCCGAAATCGTAAACGCCAACCTTACAAATGGATAACTTGCGTTGTTATTAAATAAACTGCGCAAATATAGGAAAGCCCTC
>NW_013622902.1:0-449 GCF_000695525.1 Brassica oleracea var. oleracea
CCAATGCAAGTAAATGCAACCTATATGCTCTAGACTCTCCTAGAAATTAAAATGATGCAAACTAAATGATTTTTTTATGCAAATATATATATGTATAATGCAATGCATGAGACTCAAAATCATCAAAGCAAACGTGATCAAATACTTGGTACCTCACCCACACTTAAATCACACAGTCTCTGTGTGAGTGAGAGAGAGATACCTAAAAGACAACTAAAATACAAAATATGAACTAGTATATACAAGGGAAAGTAGTGGGTTACCTTCTATGGGGAATGTGTAGAGGGAGATGCTCCCTCCTCGTCGTCCTCAGGTGGTAACTCTTCAATGTAGAAGGCTTGCCCAAACACAGTTGGTTTTCTCATTTTCCCCTTGATGTCAAAGTGGAGGATGTTCTCTTTACCCAAATGGAGATCAATCGTGCTTTCCTACATTAACAATAGCTCCTG
>NW_013622902.1:636-766 GCF_000695525.1 Brassica oleracea var. oleracea
AGCTTCTGTGCAACAGACAAAGACATCACGCTGACACTAGCTCCCAAATCGCAAAGACATTTCTCAAATACCATAGGTCCAATAGCACAAGGTAGTGTGAAGCATCCTGGATCCTCTAACTTCTCAGGAA
>NW_013622903.1:0-766 GCF_000695525.1 Brassica oleracea var. oleracea
CTGGTCATCAGTTCCCCATGAGAGACCTGAAAAAATCAATCAATACGGAACATTTTTGTCTCAGCTAGGCCTGGGCATTTTACCCGGACCTGAAGACCCGACCCGAAACCGACCCGAAAAAACCCGGTTCGGGTAGGAAACGACCCGGTCAAATTACCCTATCGGGTCTTGTTGCAGAGGACCCGCGGGTCTTGGACCCGACCCGACCCAAACCCAAAACCCGATGGGTACCCGAATTAATAATGTAAATTAACTAAAATGCATCAAGGGGGAATCAAAGACGGGTTATTCGTCTAGAGAACATGGGGGTCAACCACTAGGAAACAACGAATTGTTGTTGTATCTCGCATAATTTAATATATACACATTTTAATATAATAAAAACACAAATTTTGAATAAAATTTCGAATATTTTTGGATATATAAATATTTTCAGATATTTTTTTGTATTTTAAGGTCTTTTTTAAATCGAACCCGAACCGAACTCACCCGAAACCGAACCGAATCCGAACCGATAAATTCTAGCTACCCGAATGGATCTAACTATCTAAGACCCGACCCGACCTTGCCCCGGCACAATCCGAACCGACCCGGAACCGAGAATTTGAAATTACCCAATCGGGTCCTAAACTCTTAGACCCGAAATACCCGTACCCGAAAGGACCCGATCCAAACCCGACCCGACGACCCGAATGTCCAGGCCTAGCCTCAGCAATTCTTTGCCGGTGGCTGATAACATGCGAAACCGACATATGGCTAAGGATGG
>NW_013622904.1:0-766 GCF_000695525.1 Brassica oleracea var. oleracea
GAATAAAAAGCCAGGTCAGAGTTTTGAATTTAGGAATACCCTTTTTTTGCCATACTAAGTTTTTCCATGGAACTTCCGGCTTCTGTTCTCTGATTAGATTGTAAATTTGACCCGAGGAGAACTTTTGGTTTTGACCAGAGCCTGAGGTGTGATATCTTGCATATTTCCATTGTCTTATCCATTCACCCATGTGCATTTTGATCATATAGACTAGGATTTAGCCATGTTTAGGTTGCATTTTGCATACATTAGTCCTTATCAGGTATTGGAGTACTACATGGAGTTCTTGGAGACATTTGGGTGCATTTGGAGCTCAAAAGAGGTGATAAAGGTGATCATTGGACGAGCAGTGCATGGGAGCGACCTCACCGGAGCGACACCGTGAAGTCGCTGTGACACCCTTTCAAAGCGACTTGACCGGAGCGACTCGGCTAAGTCGCTCGCGTCTCCATCACCCGGAGCGACGTGACCGGAGCGACACAGCGTGGTCGCTCGCGAAGAGCGACCAAGAGCGACGTCTCGCAGCGACCCCTCCAGGTCACTCCCGAAGCCTGGAGCGACCTCTCGGAGCGACTACTGGAGGTCGCTGCGCGCCTTCTGTTTGCTCGAATTCATTTCTACTCAAGGGCCTTTTGGTCATTTCATTATGCACGTTTTTTCTTCTGAAAACCTATGTTTTAAGGACTTTTTGGCAGCCACCAGTTAGATTATCTTTTGGCTCTAAGAAAAACCTTTGGAAAGTTCATCTCTTGAATCATCTTTGTTC
>NW_013622905.1:0-766 GCF_000695525.1 Brassica oleracea var. oleracea
CCACGAGAGCTGTTGGCGAGATTCCTAGTTCTAACAACCTAAGACTGAAAAACCTAGTTCAGTCACAGCTCGAAATAGCAAAAACGGAAAGTTGCCTAATTGCTCTAAGTGCTAAGTTTTCTCCGAAAAAGTCCTCTATCCATGCCTCTCGCCTAGGACTCCTTATATACTGGCTCCAAGGTCGGTTTACGCTTTTCTCCTTCTGCCCTTAAGTCGCCATAGCATAAAAATGGAGTTATTCCATTTTTTCCGATCTTCGTAATTATCTTCAAAATTTCGTATTTATCCGCAAAAACTTGACATTTATCTTTCCTTGCGAACCAAGCGTAAACCGTCATGCGGCTTACGGGCTGTTGGTTAAGAAATCGTAAGTTGGGCCTCAAGTCATGTCTTAGGTCCCTTTGGGCCGTCTTCCGACTCGAAGCGTTTATATTTGATCGATAACTTAGAATGGCGGGGAATCGTGAAATTGGTTCGCTATCATGAAATTGGTTCGCTACGGTCTTCGGGAGATAGCATCTAAGGGTAGACAAGAACGCATGGACTAATGTCGTATCGACGTTTCGGAAGAGCTTGGTCGCTACGTAGCGATCGAGCTTTGGCTCGAGCTAGGTCGCTACGTAGCGATCGAGCTTTGGCTCGAGCTCGGTCGCTACGTAGCGACCGAGCGGAAAATGCGTTCGGTTGCTGCGTAGCGACCCTCTTCGAGCTCTTGTCCAATGACTCGCGTTTCTTCCGCAAAGATTTTCGTAAAGAAGAATCTATT
>NW_013622906.1:0-765 GCF_000695525.1 Brassica oleracea var. oleracea
GTTTCTCTTCAAACATGGTCTTAAAAACAGTTGCCATTGTTGAAATATAAGCACTTTGATCACTTATTTCTTCTTGGGGCAAAGTTGGTGTATTACAATCAGAATGATCATCATCATTTGTATTTTCTTCTTCTGAACTGATATCATAAATCTGGTAACTCTCTTCTGCTCATGTAACAATATAGATTAGTACTGATCACATACAGTGTAACTCTTATATAAATAACATAATATGGCCAAATACCTTCGAGAGGATTCTGCAATTCTGGGATTTCTTCTATGTTGGTTTCATATAGACAACCTTGCTTTCCTTTTCTGGACAATGTAGTCGTAGTAGGAAGATCAGTAGTAGCAGAGCTTGAGAACGATTGGAATAGATTTTTTGGACGAATATTTCCACAACTTCTTTTGCTTGAAGTGATCGTGTCATTTATAGAGCTAGAACCTTGTAAGGATTGCCAAGTTAAACCTATCATAAACGTGGCCGCAGTTGGTTAGATGAAAATAAATGAAATTACTCTTTAATTAGTTCAAGATGATCTTACCAGATGTATTTAAATCAGGCAAATTTTGCTTAGTGGATGGCCTAGTCCTCTCGTTCAGTTTAACTGATAAAACATAACAATACACAAACATTTTAGATAATTTATGTTTGGCGAAATGACATATAGGCATAATTACTGGGTAAGGGTTTACGAATAAGACCTCTTGATGATTCTGTGGAGTAGTGAACAGATTCAGGATGGTTAAAAACTTGAGATAGTG
>NW_013622907.1:0-765 GCF_000695525.1 Brassica oleracea var. oleracea
GGATGGGAAATTAGCCTTTGAAAAGGATAATGGATGTGAATTAGATCTTCATACGATGCTTTTAACAGGTTTATACTGTCATATTTTCCAATTATTTTTTTTTTACTTTCTTGTAGAAAAATTTACCATTGTATTCATTTCATTCTAGGTGATGGAGTTGATAGGAAAGGGAAACACTACCTGGAATTCCAGTATAGCCTAGATGATATTAAAAATGGAGATAGAGGTGTTCTCAGGTTTGCTGTTGAACCTAACACAGTTGCTGAGTGTGTAATCTTCAAGGTACTTGGTCAATTATTCTTTTTACTGCTTAGATTCCCTTCCTCATAATTGATTGAAACGAATGTGTAGGACTACTACGATCACGATAAGGATTTTGATTGAGAAGAGAAGAGAAGATAAGAATTGGTAATTCCCTCAGGTGGTTGACAAGCATGATGGCGTCGTGATAGCATGCAGTTCCAGATACATTTTTTCTTTTATTTGACTGCTCAAATTGCATTAATGTTTCTTTTTTAAAATGGATTATTTTGTTTCTTAACTTCTATTGAGAACCTACAACATCAATTCAATAATCTTCAAACTTCATAGTTATACTCTCAATGGATTCTTATATATTTTGTTGTATGGATTAGTTAGTTACGAATTGTATCGTATGAAGTGTTGCAGATTTTCTGAATGTACGGAATTAAAGGCTAACAAAGAATTTCCTTTGTAGGATGCTTATAAGCTTGCTGATTGGCCTTCATATGAGGAGTTGAAGAT
>NW_013622908.1:0-765 GCF_000695525.1 Brassica oleracea var. oleracea
GCCACTCTGGTATTGAATTGTGGATCTTGGTGAACGCAGAGAATCACCAATGGGTATACAAACACTTTCCTACACCTCATCTTCCTTACACATTTTGGGCTTTAAGGGATATGAAGTTGAAGGGTGTTACTGACGCGGGTGAATTTATCTACTTTTATTCACCATTCTCTATTTATAAACGTCGTACGGACCTTATTCACCTAAGTTCTGAAGGATGGAGTGGGTTCAGAGTTATATATTTTGATCCGAAGAAAAACTCTTCAAGAGATGTTATTTTTCCAGGAATTGCAATTGACGATTTGAAGCGACTTCGTGTACCTGGATCCGATTTTATGGAAGGCTTAAGTGTTGTACCAAATCACATTGAGAGTCTCATGTCATTGTAATCATTGGTTTACGTTTTATCTTAGACTGACACTTATATAATATTTTTTAAAGATTTTTCCCATCAAAGACAGCAACAACCTCAACTTAATATGTACATAGTTCCTGCCAGTGCAATTGCTAATGATCACGATATGGATAACTATGAATCAACATTTTACTTTCATAAAATAAGTCCATATATATTTTCACTGGGGAAGTCCACTTGAGTTCCTCTAAGTCCTCACACCCTTTCACCAGGTGTCACCAAACAATGGGTTAAGCATGAAGGCCTCAACCATGATGAAAGTTTAGCGAGAGGACCAGACATGGACACAACAAATAATAATACATAATCGATTTTTTTCCTCAAATTTTTGTGAGCAATATATATATATATAT
>NW_013622909.1:0-120 GCF_000695525.1 Brassica oleracea var. oleracea
TTTAAAATTTTTATTATTTTTTATAAGTTTCTAGTAATAAACTATGTTAATAAAATGTTTAATAGTTTTTTTAATAACGTTTATAAAACCTTTTGTAAATATATAAATGAAAACATTAAA
>NW_013622909.1:308-765 GCF_000695525.1 Brassica oleracea var. oleracea
CTATTGGTTCAACAACCAGGTCGAGAGCATCTCCCTGTTCTCCAACCCAACCCACGACGAGGACATAGCACTTGGTTAGTATTTTTTTTATTTGTACCACTATGTTTTTTTCCATTAATTAACTTGCCAACTTGTATTTTTCTTAAAGGTTCACCAAGTCGAAAAATGGCATTAGCAGGAGCATCAACCAAATGGCATTAGCCGGAGCATCAACCAGATGATGTACTCCATGCTCCGTTTTGGATATCCAAAGTGGAGTGTGATCCCTTCCGACGAACGAGAGTTGTGGTTTCGTCAGTTTGCGGTATAGTAACTCTTCATTTTTTTAAAGTTTTTACATTTTTTTAAATATATTTACTTATTAAATTTTGTTTGTTTTGTAGCAAGAGTTCAACTGGCACTCCGAACTCACGGAAATAGTCCGTAAGAAATTCAACGAAAAGGCCATGGACTCTTA
>NW_013622910.1:0-765 GCF_000695525.1 Brassica oleracea var. oleracea
TAATTATGAGGTGCATCAGATGGATGTGCACAATGCATTTCTTCACGGTGATCTTCATGAAGAAGTATACATGAAGATTCCACAGGGGTTCTCTTCGCCTAATGAAACTCGGGTCTGTCGTCTTCGGAAATCACTTTACGGCTTGAAACAAGCTCCTCGTTGTTGGTTTACGAAGCTTACACAAGCGCTTCTTGGTTATGGATTTACTCAATCTCGGGCAGACTACTCTCTCTTTGTGTACTCTAAACGTGGAGTGTATATTCGGCTGTTAGCATACGTGGATGATTTAATTATTTCTGGGAGTACGCCTGAGGCCATTCGGTTACTTAAGGATTACTTATCGACATGTTTTCGCATGAAAGATCTTGGAGTTCTTAAATATTTTTTGGGGATAGAAGTGGCTCGTAGCCCAACTGGTTTCTACTTGTGTCAACGAGAGTATGCCACCGACATTGTGACCGAGACTAGTCTTCTTGGTTGCAAACCAGGTGGATCACCAATGGACCAAAATCATCAACTGAGTCTTTCGAAGAGTCCGTTCATGTCTGATCCAGAGAAATATAGACGTCTGGTTGGTAGGCTTATTTATCTTTTAGCCACTCGCCCAGACCTTACATATGCCGTCCACATCTTGTCTAGGTTTATGAAGGCTCCGAAAGAAGAACATTGGTTAGCAGCATTGAAGGTGGTTCGTTATCTCAAAGGCACACTCGGTCAAGGTATCTTTCTTGACGCTTCATCATCGTTTCACTTGACCGGGTGGTG
>NW_013622911.1:0-765 GCF_000695525.1 Brassica oleracea var. oleracea
ACGAATTAAAAACTACTCAAAACACAACCAAATAAAACGAAGAAACCCTGTAAAAGAAATACGAACTCATAATTAAGAAAAAAACCAAAAAAAAACTAAGGTCTGTGAAATAGTCCGCAAAGGTCTGTGAAAGATACCTCAAAGTATACTTTCTGCACTACGAATGCCAGAAAACCTTCCTGATGGCTATCATTCGGATGGCTGACGTATGCGGATGCTATGAACTGGCGTACCAACTCCGGATAAGTGGGTTCGTTGAGGTTGCATAGTTGGCCTAGACCCATGTTCTGGAACAGCCCTTCAATGTCTGATTTGATTCCCAATATTGTCATCGTCTCAGGACATGCTAGTTGTGTAGCCGGAACGGCTACCTTCTTCATGTTGTTGTAGTGGGTGGTATCAGACTTATCCCACTTCTTTGGCCTTTGCTTCTCTCGCTGAGACGAACCCTCTTCTTGTGTGTTCTTCTTTGCTGATGTTTTCGTGCGCTTCATTCTCTACAAAATAGAATCTTTGAAACAAGTGAGTATGCAGTATATGTTGTGATAAAAAACAAGCGAGTTGAGATAAAAAAAACCAAATTGAAAAAAATTCTCAATCCCTAAATCATCTCAAATCCTGTTCCAAACTCGTTGATCACAGACAATTGTGTTCTATTCCATGTTTAAACATCTTTTTCATGCATATTTGATCAAGGAATCAACACGGAAATAATAATTTCACAAAACCCAAAAAATTGCTCAAGAACACGATTTGAGAATGTGG
>NW_013622912.1:0-765 GCF_000695525.1 Brassica oleracea var. oleracea
TGATCAGTGATAATGTATTTTTAACGTTATGTATTATATTTTATCGTTTATTTTCTAATTCATCATGCTGACACTTTTCTTAGAATCATTTTAATTAGATAATAGGTTTAAAGATGTAAATAAAACTGCGTATGTTGTAAATTTAGACTTTTTAGTGTAACTGAGCACTATCAATTGTGGAAATTATATTATGATTTTATTTTACTAAATCTGTCTTTCTATGTATATTTTTTGTTTTATTTTGTATTTTTACAATTTTATTGTCTTATTCTTTAACTGCAGAGAATTGCTATTTCTAATTTTTGTTTCATATACCTTAAAAGTTTTCGGTTTATTTTTGTTTGTTTTCTTTCTCCAATTACAATGTACAGTTCGACCGTTTCTTCGTTTTGGGATCAAACTACTAATATCATCAGATAGAAAATCTTAAACTCCAAGAATGGAGTGAGTATTTGTGTTAGAGAAAACTGATTTAGCCATTAATATAGTGAGATATTATAATATTACAAGGTATGGAAACTCTTCCATGTTGTCCTATGCTGGACGTAATTAAGTTGTTGTCAATTAATCATATATTTGTGATAACTGGAAATACATCTTTATGTCTTCCTTACATCATTACTTAATTGGTTTATGGTTCGACCATTTCTAATATACTGAGAGTAACATAATATTAGATGTTGATTATCTCCTTCCAATTATGAATGCACAGAATGATAGAAATTCAAGGTGAGACCACTTTACAATTTTGTCCTCATATCTATA
>NW_013622913.1:0-433 GCF_000695525.1 Brassica oleracea var. oleracea
ATGTGGTTTCATTATGTTCCAGACATGATCTATAGATTTGAGATCTTTATTATCCAGGACCTTTATTACCTAGTAGCTTGGCGTCCCAAGGCTACATGGTTTGGTACCTTAGATGTGTACCTGCGCAGCCTTTTCTCAATGTCTGGTATGGTTTCTCTTATAATCTCGGATATGGATTCTATGCACCATTCTTTTCTATCTGAGATTCCTTTATCTTATGGAACACTTGGTCTATCTTGTATAGACTCTATAGCAACTTGATTATGTCTCTTCTAGGACATTCATTTGGTGCTAAGCTGGTTAGTCATTTCTCGGGTCAGTGTCTGGCATTTCGATTAGCTTCTCAATTAGCTAGCTTTATATAATCTTTCTTTGGACGTCTTAAACTCTAGTCCGAGGATCTTTGCCAAGACAATGATGGTTAAAACCATTC
>NW_013622913.1:497-765 GCF_000695525.1 Brassica oleracea var. oleracea
TTTCATGCAATCCGTACCTGGCCACTATTTGATCACCCATGTTTTGGCTCTCGGTACTTTTGATTTTGTGGAGAAGATTTTATTCTTATATATTTCCAATCCTCTTCTGAGGTTCCATCTTAGACGGCACATATATGTATGTGGTGGTTTATTCAAAATCTCTTAAGATGGTGTATGTCTGGTTTTATGACCCGTATTCAATCTGAGATGGGAATATCTTATCTCACTTATATGGCCTGATGCATATGATCATATTATCATTCTATAC
>NW_013622914.1:0-765 GCF_000695525.1 Brassica oleracea var. oleracea
AAAAGGTTTTGGTAGTTCCACTACAAGAAAACAGCGGCATACTGAGGGGAAAAATCGTCAGTATGTCGTCGGAATAACGCTATTCCGACGACATACCGACGACAAAAATCGTCGGAAATAACTCTTCGGAAATTCATTTTTCCTCGGAAATCCCTCGGAAATTTCCGACGGAATTCCGAAGAAACTCTGAGGACCACTAGATCGTCGGAAAGTTCCTCGGAATATACCGAGGGAGGACCGCCTCGGTATATTCTGAGGAAATTTCCGATGGTCCAATCCTCGGAAGTTCCGACGAAATATTTCTCGGAATTTGCATCGGGAATTTCCGAGGAACGTAGCCCTCGGAAATTTCCGAGGAACGTAGCCCTCGGAAATTTCTGAGTAACGTAGCCCCTCGGAAAATTCCGAGGAACATTCCCTCGGATTTTTTTTAAAAATTCCGACGACTTATTCCGAGGAAAAGGTCCTCGGAAAATTCCGAGGGTGCTTTTCCTCGGAATTTCGAAAAAATAATTTTTTTAAAAAAATAATTTTTTTTTGTGAAATTTAAATTCGAAAATATAAAATTAAAATTAAAACTGAAAACATATTAGATAATTCAAAGTTCTACAAATAAAAATAAAACATTCCGAGTTTTTGGTTTAAAAAAAAAACTACGGGGAACTAGTGTTTGAGGTTTCAAACCATCAATTTTTTTTGCCGTATTTCATTTCTTATACAGCTCAGAACTTTCCTGAACTCGGCCTCTCGGGTTGAGTCTTGTAA
>NW_013622915.1:0-97 GCF_000695525.1 Brassica oleracea var. oleracea
TATATATTGCATTGGTATTTTCATTTTCATCTTATTGAAAAAAAAAAGAGAAAAAAAAAAGAGAGAAGTCGTGTGCAGGTGCTTGATCGATGCAGGT
>NW_013622915.1:328-765 GCF_000695525.1 Brassica oleracea var. oleracea
ATTTTCGTCGTCACGGAGCTCAAAAACTGGCTTGGAGCGACATCCTAGAGCGACACCTCGAAGTCGCTCCAGCTCCAGAGCGAGGTTTCGAGAGCGACACTCCAGAGCCGCTCGTGTTTTCGTCGAATCACGACGCGAGAGAAGGACTCGGGAGCGACCTCTCGCAGCGACACCCTCACGTCGCTCCCAAACCTGCCCAGGTAAGTTTTCTGACTCTAAACCCTGGTTTACTTCAAGTAAGCCGACCCTAACCACCCTATACCGAACCGGACGACCCTAAACCTACCCCCAGCCCCCGCGAATCCATCTCTATCACTCTCCCCTCCTCTCACAAGCTCTCAAACTCTCTCAAACTCACCCACACCAAAAATCACAGAACTTTCTCAATTATCACCCAAATCGACTAGTTCTTGTTTCTAAATCCAAGCTTTCGCCCC
>NW_013622916.1:0-765 GCF_000695525.1 Brassica oleracea var. oleracea
GGCAACGAGGGGTGGGGAGGGTGCGCAGCCAAAAGAAAACGAGTCGGTAGCTTCCCGCATGACACCAACGGCCGGGATTGACTTTGCGCAGGTGATGTGCATTTTATTATTGGTGTACACATTCACATTTTATTTTGGGTGTACACCTGTTGACATAGGTTACTGACTCCATCTAGAAAACGGGTGCCGACAACGGTGGTGAGTCCGGTCAAACATCAAATCAGAATGATGGAGAGAGGCTTGAACAAGTCTCTGCTCCTATGGGGTTTGTTGAGGCACTTGTGAAGGAGATCAACTCTGAAATCCCGGGGGCGGACGAGGTAGTTATATCTTAGGCAATGGTTTAGGTCTGTTGTTGTTCAACAATTCTCAGAGAGCGTAATTAACTGATTTGAAATTTCGGGAAATAAGGGCAACGAGGGGTGGGGAGGGTGCACAGCAAAAAAACAAGTCCATGGCTGCCCGCATGACACCAACGGCGGGGATTGGCTTTGCGCAGGTGGTGTGCATTTTATTATTGGTGTACACATGTACATTTTATTTTTGGTGTACACCTGTTGACATAGGTTACTGACTCCATCTAGAAAACGGGTGCCGACAACCGGTGGTGAGTTCGTTGAGGAGGATCCTGACGGTGGTGAAGAAGCGAGGAAGGCAGACAAACAGCCCCAATCTGTTGACTCCGTTTAAATATCTAATATAGAGTTTCCAAAGCTTTTGGAGGCGGTTGGAAAAGTTGCTCCTCCCAAGGCGGGTGGTGAGGCA
>NW_013622917.1:0-764 GCF_000695525.1 Brassica oleracea var. oleracea
CATAAATAGTAACAAAACAAATATATTGACTGCAACTAACTATCAATATGTAGCTGGTTGATCTGTACTTATACGATAGAGAAATGTAGGTTTTCTTTCTGAATATAGATTAAAAATATATAAAAAAAGACATGCCATCCGTTTCAATTTAAATGTCAAATTTATTTTCACATATATTAATTTCACTATTGAAATTTTATAGCATTTATTATTTTTCTTAATTTAATTTGGAACAAAAAAGATAATTTTAATAAAAATATTGTATAGAAATACCGTTGTTTTATAACAAAAAAAAATTACTTTAAAAATACAATTTATTTGAAATGGAGACATATTTCAAACCAACGTAATAATCCATATTTTTATTATTAAATAAGCCAAACCGACAGCTATTTTATCCATTATTCCAAACCATACAACAAAATGTTAAAACACAAACACATAATTAAATATTCTGATTCATAATAGTTAAATATTCAGTTTTCCATTATTTAAATATTGAAAAAATATATAATTTATTTGTTGTATAATTTAGTTTGGCGCAAAAGAGATAAATTAATACAAAACAATATTGAAAATATATTGATTTTTAGAACGGAATTTTTTCTCTAAAATGAAAAAATGATATTTAATTTTAAACGGAAAGAATATATAGCAAACCCAGGTCTGGGTTCGAATCTCAGACGACGCAATTTCTACACCAAAAGGTCTAGGTTCCAATTCTGAGAGAAGTAGAATTATTCAGAAATTTAGAAAAAAAAATT
>NW_013622918.1:0-764 GCF_000695525.1 Brassica oleracea var. oleracea
ATGTATCTGTTTCATTATTTAGGTAGAAGAGGAGTCTTTGATGGTGTTATGAAAATTTTGCATCAGCATTGGAAGCACAAGGAGGTTGCATTTGTTTGAAGACTTCGAAGCAAATTGTGATTTAAAGGAGGAATCTCTAGGCTAAGCTCGAACTAAGGATGACAGTGGAGTGATCTCTGCAACTTATTGTTAACAAGAATTTTGTTGATTATACACTACCGTTCATATATATATTTCAGGTGGCGAGAACTACAAACATCCTTCATCAAAACTGATACCACATAATTTTTGAGGAAAAGAACAATGATACAAACGTCTGTTTAAAAGCTCGGTGTAAGTACAATGAATGAAAATCTCTCCTATCATTAATTTGATTGAGAGAATGCTTTTGTATACCCCGCTTGAATGGATCGTTACTCAGTTATGTTGTTGTTGCAGTCGCTGAATTTCTTTGCTTACCAGAGAAAGCACCATTGAAGATATGAAGGAGTTTGGTAAATCTTCAAGACTCTGCTTTTGAGTTATGTTGATGCAAGTGGGAGCTGTAACAAAATGACGTTCTTTGGTTGGATCACATTATTTTTCATTTACTATGGTAGTATATGAATTACTCTAAAAGGAGTTCCCTTTTCCTCTTCTTCAGTTGCTGAGCTTCTGCTAAGTGAGTTCATTCCACAGATCTTACCATCGGAGACTTGCTGTGTTGGATTAAGTGTCGATGAACTTGCAGGGTGATAGTAGATCTGGGAGGGAAGTGGTGACGT
>NW_013622919.1:0-764 GCF_000695525.1 Brassica oleracea var. oleracea
AGCGTGGCCGCTTCCACCAGCGCCTCTCGACTGCTGTAGATCTTGGCATCTCCATTGAACTTATCTTTCTCCATCACCATTTCTATATCAACGAGAAGGAATTCGCTGTTCGATAAATCCTAAAATTCAATCAGAAATAGGGTTTGTGATTACAGAACTTGACTAACAAGTAAGCTATAAAACAAACTAGGCTATGAATATTGATGGTTTTGTGACGAGTACATAGGGTACTTGATAACAAAGGAGATTGCATGTAATAAGAGTATAGGAAATTTAAATTAAATTAAATTAAATTAAATTATAAGCAAATAATAAAATCTAAAATTAATAAAAATTTATTTTTGAAGGTAATTTAAATTTTATAAATTTATTTTCTGCCCATGGTGCTGAAGAACATCAAGTATAAGGGAGATGTGAATAAGAATTTTTATTGTGGTGGAATCCTGGAGATAAGAACATTTTTCTTCTTTAACTCAAAGTGGCAATCAAAATATCTTCTTCATGATTCACTAATTCTTATTTAGTTTAGGATGAGTGTAACATTAAAAAGGATATATGAGTTATGAGTTACCGAATGTGTTTCAACTTGTTAATCAAGTAATTCGAATCATCGCAAGTGATTCCTGTTTTTCACTTTTCAAGAGGAATATTATGATGTAGATATTTTTATTGATTGAAAGTGGCTTCACTAGATTAATGACAATAACATATATCTTTATCTTTATATATAAAGAAATGTTGCTTCTCTCCTGTGATGCCACCTA
>NW_013622920.1:0-764 GCF_000695525.1 Brassica oleracea var. oleracea
TTTTTTTTAAGTCTTAAATACTTTAAAAATCAACTTAAGATCCCCGATAATGATGGCCTTGGTTTAGTGGATGAGACTTTATAGGGTATGATACTATGATGTCACTTGGAAAAGTCAAGAGAGAGAAGCTCAATACTGGGAGGGTTAATGGTGTTTCCCAATTAAAATAGTCTATTCCACCTTTTGAGATCTAATTATTGGAGTTAATGGGGACTACTGTTTTATACACGATCTTCTCCTGATTCCTCACCGATTATACTATATGCGTCTAGGTTCACTGAATTAATCTTATTAAGTTTGAAAGTAAAGTTGATTTGCTAAGGCTTATGTTTACACGTCCCTGCCTATGTAAAACTAGTAAAAGTGTTAACTATATGATTCGAATCGCTAATAAACAATTCTAAAAAACAGAAACTACTAACAAACACTTCAAATTCCGCAATGTACAATTTTCTACTGTGGGGATGTCACATTTTCTTAATATAGGTTATGATGCATTTAATATTGTTTCATAAAGATAGCGGAATTGAATTGACTTCATAATATATCAACGAGTTCTGACTTTTGACTACGACCCTAAAAACAAAAACAATAATAAGTTGAAGATAGTAGTTTTAGTAGTCCAATGAGTTGGGTTCATGGGTGTTATGGACTCCAAAGCCCATGTTATTGCGTGAAACCATTTAGTGGACTAGAGGGATGCGAACTAATGGGCATCTAGTCCGAAACTAAAACTAACCACAACAGCCCTATAATTAGTAGAT
>NW_013622921.1:0-764 GCF_000695525.1 Brassica oleracea var. oleracea
TACATTTGTATTAATGTATATTAAACTCTCTTTCATGGTACGTGGACTTCGTTTTAAATTTTTCTCAATTAATTTAGTAAAACTTAATAATACTCCCTAAATTTGTGGACTAACCACTATTAAATCGCTATTTTCTAGAGAAACGGAGACAAAAAAAGTTCCAACCTCTTTGACCTTCATCATATGTTAGTGAAGGATGCAACTATGCATTAAAACAGTATTTTCATATTTTTGAATTTTTCTCAAAATCTATGTCTCTACGAAAATATTGATTTTTTCGGTAAATTCCCTATACACTGAAGCCTATGATCCTTAGTGTTGTTTTAAAATTTCGAAACACATTCTACATTTGTATTAATGTATATTAAACTATCTTTCATGTTATATGGGCATCGTTTTAATTTTTTCTCAATTAATTTAGTAAAACTTCATAATAGTTCTTGGTGGACTAACCACTATAAAATCGCTATTTTCTAGAAAAAACGGACACAACAAAGGTTCCAAACCTCTTCGACCTTCATCATATGCTAGTGAAGGATGCAACTATGCATTAAAACATTATTTTCTTATTTTTGAATTTTTCTCAAAATCTATGTATTACCCCCTACTAAAATATTGAATTTTTAGGTAAATGCTCTATACACTGAAGCCTATGATCTTTAGTGTTGTTTTAAAATTTCTAAATACATTCTACATTTGTATTAATATATATTTAAAAATCCTTCATGGTATATGGGCATCGTTTTAATTTTTTCTCAATTAAT
>NW_013622922.1:0-253 GCF_000695525.1 Brassica oleracea var. oleracea
AATATTCTTTAACAGATGATTCACTTCAGACCAGCGGTTAAACCGAGACATTTAATAACACAAAAGTCTCTCTATCCCCGGGTTCGATAAGTGGTGGATTCAAAATCAATTTTAATTTTTTTTTGTGTTATAGTTTAGAGTTAAATACAATTAAATGTAATCCATTAACAGATGATTCTTCTTTGCCTAGTGGCTAAAATCCCACACTATCCAAATACGCAAACTCTCTCCCTCTGTGTTCGTTCCTTTTTGG
>NW_013622922.1:258-764 GCF_000695525.1 Brassica oleracea var. oleracea
TGTAAACATCACAATTTTAAGCTTACAATTTTTTCTGGAAACCCATCCAGAAACATTATTTAACCTTCCAAGATATATGACCCAAAAAAAATACTTGATATCCTTTCAATCTTTCTTATGTAACCATACGCCAACAACATAACAAAATAAACAGTCATAACTAAAACCGAGTCTTAACTAAAACAAAAAATGTTTTGATGCATCATTCTCATTTCCCAAAGCTCTCATCCACAAATTGGTTGAAGATCTCACAAGACAAGGTTCTCCTTAGCTCCAATGCATTGTCATCATTAATTGTCATCATTAATCTATCTTCAATGACTGGCACTCCAGAATCTTGACAAGAAATATCCCACAGTTGAAAGGATGTTTTGTCTTGGGTAAACCTTGTGCCTGCTCAACCTCAAATGGAATCATCTTCACTTTATCTACCTCATCACCAGAAGATACCACCAACATATCAGAAATCAACACTGTCATATTTAAAAATCAATATCAAGATAGAA
>NW_013622923.1:0-232 GCF_000695525.1 Brassica oleracea var. oleracea
CCACCGGCCCATCGGTACCCATGGGTCGTCCACAAGGCCCGGTCACTATCTAACACTTGAACACTCAGTACAGCTTCTTCCCTTCATCTTATTCAATCTTACTAAGTCCCTTGGTCTATTTCCAGACCTAGACTTAGGTTTCTCATGATCCATCCTGATCATTTACTTCATTACAGCTTGTTCACGATCAATTCCCATGATCTGAACCAAAGCAGTTCCGTTTCTGTTGAAA
>NW_013622923.1:335-764 GCF_000695525.1 Brassica oleracea var. oleracea
CATGCTCGTTTGGTTCTTCCTAACCAATTTATTGCATCTCCCTCCTTGTTCCTTCTGAATGATCACGTCTTGATCATCATATGTAAAAGTGTCCCCCACTGGATAGAGATTTAACCCAAAATCTTATCAAGGGGTCCACCTGGTTTTGCTTATGGCACCCTTACTTGGCTACTTCGACCACAGTCGAGGGTCCGTCAAGAACTCATACAAAGACATGACTTGTGTCACTGACCCAACTCTCCAGGTTGCGGTTTTAGTAGACACCAAGTCCGTGTCTTTCTTTAGAATGTCGTCTACTCTAGACTTGATTCTTTTTCAGATCTTAGTCCATGACTAGATCAAATTCAGTCCCTAGGAACATACTGCGTGCTCAAGTCTTAGCAGATTTAACCAATCTCCAAGCCACTCGATGCACCAGCCAAGTCCTAG
>NW_013622924.1:0-764 GCF_000695525.1 Brassica oleracea var. oleracea
TTCGAAGGATGCCGTTGTTGGAAATGACCAGAAGTTGGGGACCTTCTTGAAACGGGTGGGAGAGTATTATGCAGAAAGTCCACATGGTCTACAGGATGGTGAAAAGAGAGGGGATCTTACTTGTAAGAAGAGGTGGCACAGAATAAACGATCAGGTTACCAAGTTCTGTGGGGCATACTCAGCAGCAGAGAAACAAATTGGCAGTGGTGAGAGTGACACTGATGCTCTCAAGAAGGCTCACGACATCTTCTACTCTGATCAGCAAACCAAGTTTACCCTTGAGCATGCTTGGTGTGTGTTGCGCTTTGAACAAAAATGGCTTAGCCTTAACACTCCAAAAGCCACTGCCAGTTCAAAGAGAAAGGATGGTGAGACAGATTCAAGCACCACTGTCCTTGATCAGGAGATCCGGCCTGAAGGTTGCAAGGCTGCTAAACTAAAAAAGTCCACTGTTCAAGGAAAGTCTGTTGCTGAGTATACGACCATATGGGAAATGAAGAAAGAGGATTTGGCTATGAAGGAGAGACTGTCAAAGCTGGCCATACTAGACACTCTCCTCGCCAAGAAAGAACCATTAACTGAGCCGGAGGAAGTTGTGAAGAATAAGCTCCTAGCCAAGTATTTCTGAAAGATTAGGATATAAGCTTTAAAAATCTCTGTTTTAAAATCTTTGTTTTAGTATGTCTTCAATGATAACTATGTCTTTTAAATTCTCTTTTTTAAAATCTCTGTTTTAGTATGTCTTGATTGCTTAAATGGCTAAT
>NW_013622925.1:0-764 GCF_000695525.1 Brassica oleracea var. oleracea
AACGTCTTCTCTCGGCCTCACGGCAATGTCACGTGAGAGTAACAGCAATAGCAAACTATTCTGTTATGCCGGATCCTTACTAAAGGATCTGATGTCGGATTGGTCAATCCGGAGATCATGCTATTGAGATAGTAAGCTGAGGCAATCACCTTTCTTTAGGCTGATCTTTCTTTTCTACTAGCCCGTACTATGATCTAGTCGGTTCATGCTAGGGTTACAGATTAATAGATAATCTGTATAAACCTCTCTTTAGGTTGGTTTAGTATAAACACAAGGGATTTCGAATTTCTTTATAAATTCTCATATGGACTGAATTTGATCGTTTCATAATATATGCAGCTGCTTTATGTTTCAGTCCATGAACAGCTTAGGAACAATGTTGTTCTTTCATCTAATGATCCATATGCTGCTTACGACATCTTTATATGTGAATCTAATTCTTTCATATGACCAGACCATTGTCAATTTCGAAATTTGTAGCAGTACCCACCACATAGGAGTTTATCTCTTTATAATCTGTTCCATGGTCTCTGTGAGTATCTTTGTGTAACAAGCTATGATCGAATGCTGTTAGTAGGAAACATGAACACCTTTAGACCTCGTGATCATGTACCTCACGGTTTCTTTTCCCTCACAAGACCCATCTATTTCACTGGTTTATATCAGATGGCGTTTCTATGGCCAATACTCCTATCTCTTCGATAGATACTTTAAACACCACGTTTATCTTTTCTTTAATCTTTATGAGTACTCTTTCGTGGGCT
>NW_013622926.1:0-764 GCF_000695525.1 Brassica oleracea var. oleracea
TATGATTTCTAAGATTCAATTCAAAAAAAAAAAAAATTCTAAGAACTTCAAAGTGGATAACACCATTGGACTCACAATTGTGATTAGAGTACTTAACTATTCAAAAAAAAATTATTTTTTAATTACTAAGGACTCCAATGGTGGGTAACACCATTGGAGTTGCTCTTAGACCATGGCAAAGTTTCTAGGAGAATGCCTAACGCAATGGTGGATGCAGAAAATATTTTTATTTGGGGAATATATATTAAACCAAAATATAATATTAAATAAAAAATATTTTAAATTATAATAGTCTTACAAATATTACAAATACTAGGTTAAGATCCGTATCTTATATAGTATGAATATTATATATAAAAATTATTTTATGTATTATATATTTTTTACATATTATGAAATAGTAAATATATACATTTTGTTTCTGTTTATTATGAGACATCATGATTATGTGGAAAGATCGTCCTGAGTTCTAACTCGGAAATATAATTGTGTATGCTTTCTCTTTTATTTACCATACATTGTATGCTGTTAATGTTGTTCACTAGGCGTTATACCTCTTTTAAAGTTTCATTCTTGTTGCAAGACTTGTGGTCATTCGATTTTGTGTTATTTCGTTAGACTAGGGATCAATACGGGTTTGTTTGCTATTTGTATTCTAGATATCAATACTATTAAAACAGAAGCAATTTTTTATCTACTTACAAATAGTCTAGATTGAACCATTATATTTAATTATCTTTTTTATTATTTCTACTTATACCTAA
>NW_013622927.1:0-764 GCF_000695525.1 Brassica oleracea var. oleracea
AAGTGCTAACAAATGTGAGAAGGATAAGCATAAGCTTTTAATGATTCAATAGATTCTAAGCGGAGTATTACTCAATACTTTTCATGGTTAATCACCTAATGAGTGTGAAATGTGGCCGTTTCTAGGAGAATGAATGCAAGGCTATATTCTCTAAGTTCACTCATGAAAACCATGAATATTTCAGGGCCAAAATGAACACAATAGAGAACTAAGTTCTACGAGAAAATGAAGCTGCGTTATGCATGTTGTCACGGTCTACATAGAACACCGATTGGTTCAAGACATCATGTTCACCTTCTAGTAAAGTAAACCCGACAGATATTAACTATGAGTGGTTCAAGGCTTAAAAATGCCACCAACTCAAACACAGTAAATTTTTTGCAAACACTCTCGATAAGTCTGACTAGTCTAGTCAGAATTAGAATAAGTATAGTTTTTTAGAGTCTATCGAGTCTGCATATGTTTAGAAGAGTCAT
This sequence comes from Brassica oleracea var. oleracea, assembly GCF_000695525.1. Lineage (NCBI taxonomy): Eukaryota > Viridiplantae > Streptophyta > Magnoliopsida > Brassicales > Brassicaceae > Brassica > Brassica oleracea. The sequence continues at coordinate 477 of NW_013622927.1, forward strand.
TTCTATTCATGTGGGAGATTGTTGGATCAAATTCTCAAGCCCATTGGCTTAAGAATATTGATTAAAGTTGTGTGAAAAGAAATGTAATGGGCTACGTAATTAGACAAGCCCAGCATACTTGAAATGTCAAAATGACATTATGAAGAAGTCCCACATCGGGGAGAAACAAGAAGAATGAGTTGTATATATATGTGCACTTACTTAACCTTGTTTAAAAGGCTCAGAGAGGCGCGCCGCCGCTGCCGTCCGGCCGGCTCGGCTCGGCTCGGCGTGGGCTTGGGCTTGGGC
>NW_013622928.1:0-763 GCF_000695525.1 Brassica oleracea var. oleracea
TGAAACTCTTAAGATAATCGGAAAGGGTGTTACTAAAGGGGAATTGTACCTGCTTGAAGACACCAAGACTATATCATGTTTACCTTATGCTTTTAGTTCAATCCCTGTCTTAGAAAATGATGGATTGTGGCATGCTAGGTTAGGCCATCCCCATTCTAGAGCACTGAACCTGTTATTGCCTAATGTTTATTTCAAAAATGATGGCTGTGAACCATGTATTCTTGGCAAACATTGCAAGACTGTGTTTCCCAAGTCATCTACTATCTATGAGAAATGCTTTGATCTTATACACTCTGATGTCTGGACTGCACCATGCAATTCTAGGGAAAATCATAGATATTTTGTCACCTTCATAGACCAGAAATCTAAATATACATGGCTGACTATGATACCATCTAAAGATAGAGTACTAGATGCATTTATAAACTTCCAGAGCTACATAACTAATCATTTCAATGTTAAGATCAAAGTATTCAGGTCAGATAATGGAGGGGAATATACAAGCATAGCTTTCAAATTCCACCTTGCCAAGCATGGAATAAGCCATCAAACCAGCTGCCCTTACACTCCACAACAAAATGGTGTAGCTGAGAGGAAAAACCGACATCTGATGGAAGTGGCCAGGTCCATGATGTTCTACACCAACATGCCTAAGAGGTTCTGGAGTGATGCAGTCATGATAGCATGCTATCTCATCAACCGAACTCCAACAAGATTCCTTGATGATGCCACACCTTATGAGGTATTGAACAAAAGAAAACCA
>NW_013622929.1:0-763 GCF_000695525.1 Brassica oleracea var. oleracea
CGCAATATGTGTTTGATGGCTTGTCCGTGAGAGTCTCTCGGATTGTGTATGTATCTGCTAAGAACACATACTGCGTAACACAGGTCGGGTCTTGTGTGAAGCAGATACCTCAAACATCCTATGATTCTTCTGAACTCGGTAGCTTCTATCTCTTGCTCATCTTCAGCTTTTGAGATATTCAAATTCGCCTCCATTGGAATTTGAGTTGCGTTACACGCTTCCATCTTTGTGGCACGCAGGATTCCTTGAGCATACCTCTCTTGTTTTATTCTGATTCTGTCTGCTCCTTGAATCACCTCTATGCCTAGGTAGTACGTTAGCTTACCTAGATTGACATCTCTCATTCTCCCCCTCAAGCTAAGGACCACACACCTTGTGCCCTTTCCTCTAGCGAATCATCTCGGTGCCTTGTCGCATCTTCGACATTCGACCCCCTTAGTCGCAAGGTTACTTTGAGTTGCTTTGAGGATGCTCTTCCCACAATTTCAGGATCTTCTGACTAATCTCTGCCGAACTTCCCTTTCCACCTGAAGGGTCCCATTCCTACTCGAAGGGTATTTTGGTCGTCTTCCAGATCTTCTTCAAACCGCTCTGATACCAATTGTTGGGATTGTGAAATCCCGTGTCCAACTCTATATTGTCCGATTAGTACGATATTGTCCACTTTGGGCCTTAACCAAGCCCGCATGGATTTACTTTTGGTTTCCTTCCCAATAGGCCTCGTACTAATTAGAGTTGGACATCTCTTTATATATTAGACACT
>NW_013622930.1:0-371 GCF_000695525.1 Brassica oleracea var. oleracea
GGAAACTCCTCGTACTGATCCTTACTGACAAACCCCTGGTGTGAATCTAGCATCATCCCGCAGGCAGTACTCTCCAGGTTCTCAATCACCACAGCCTCTCTCTCTACAGTCAAAGCATGCTGTAGAGGGTCCTCTAGTGACAACTCTTCAAGGAGTTCATCAGCAAGGGCGTCCATCTCTTCAATGTAGAACACTTGCCCTTGAACTGTTGGCCTCCTCATTACCTATTTGATGTCAAAATGGAGAATGTGCCCTTTACCCAGATGGAGATCAATCTTGCCTTCTTTCACATTAACAATAGCAACTGCTGTTGCTAAGAAAGGCATTCCAAGGATTAAAGGGTCTTGAGCTTCTTCACCCATTTCAAGCAC
>NW_013622930.1:405-763 GCF_000695525.1 Brassica oleracea var. oleracea
TCCTCGAAGATACCCACAGGGTACTTCACTGAACGATCAGCCAATACCAGAGAAAGTCTACACTTCTTGTACTGAGTGAAGCCGAGCTTCTTAGCAACATATAGAGGCATCAAGCTGACACTAGCTCCCAAATCGCAGACACATCTATCAAATACCATAGGTCCAAGAGCACAAGGTAATGTGAAGCATCCTGGATCTTCTAGCTTCTTTGGAATGACAAGCCTCTGAATGATAGCACTGCACTCATGCACTCATGGGTAAGAATCATCATGCTTTCCATTTCCTTTTTCTTTGTAGCTACAACATCTTTTAGGAACTTGCTGTATTGAGGAATCAGCATGAAAGCATCAATAATGGG
>NW_013622931.1:0-763 GCF_000695525.1 Brassica oleracea var. oleracea
TTTTGCAGTCATGTGTATAGGCTGAAAGGACGTTTGCATGCATGTATTTCTCCTTCTGAGAATGGACTTACCAACGGAAAGGTTTTTATTTCGTCTCTGTTGTTCTTACAAGGCTTCAGCTTCTATCTTGAAGTGTTGTCAACATTGTTCTGTTGGTTCTGAAAAAAAAGGTTTGATCTGTTTGGTGCAGATACTAACTGGATTGACAGATGGTCAGCTAGAGAACTTAGATATGATTGAAGGAGATGAATACGTGAGGAAGACTGTCGAAGTTGTGTTAACTGTAAGTATTATCACTTCACTTCTTCGTCGACTAATCTCATAACCATGAGATTTAATTATCCAATTATATAGGAAACTTCCGAGAAGATGAAAGTGGAAACCTATGTATGGGCTAACAAGGATGATCCTGATATGTATGGAGAATGGGATTTCGAGGTTTGATTCATTCCCTCAAGATTTCTCCTTACTACATGTTAGTCTTTTTTTAGCTTAATGGGTTTTGGCGCAAACACTTTGTGTTGATATTTGATTTGGTACTAGGAATGGAAGCGGCTTCACATGGAGAAATTCATAGAGGCAGCCAAGAAATTTATTGAATGGAAGAAGAATCCGGATGGGAGATCAAGGGAAGAGTTTGAGAAATTTGTACATGAAGATCCTCTGGTGGCCTGAAGAATTTATGTGCTTTTGTTTTGTTACCCATTAAGATGTGTGTTGAAATCACTCTCTTTATCAAATATCTTTTACTGCAAGTAAGAGC
>NW_013622932.1:0-763 GCF_000695525.1 Brassica oleracea var. oleracea
AGCTGGTTCTGCTCTCAACCACAGCTTATGCTAGGTTCGTTGTTCAGTGTGTTTTTGACTCTGGGAGTGATGCGAGTGTCAGAATGGTCTACCGTGAGATAGCGAACTCTGATGGTGGGCTGCAAGTGCTTATCTTAGACCCATATGGTCACTATGTGGTTAAAGCTCTTCTGAGAAGACTTTTTGTACTCAACTCCTCTCTCATGTTGATAATTGCTTCAACCGTTTTTGAAAGGGCTGCTGATCTTGAAATTCATGAGTTTGGGGTGCATGTATTGCGTGAGTGCAGGTTATTCTTTTCTCTTCTATACATGTTTTTATTTCTTGTGTTTTTTATTTGCTGTGTTTGATTCATTTCTCATTGTATCAGGTCACTCGTGAAGATCTATGGAGCAATGCAATGAAGACGTACATACTATGTGTTTTGTAAATAACCAAAAAAACGGAATTCATTTCTTTTTTTAAGGATAGCTTGTCTGCTTTGTTTGCATCTCCTTCCTGCCTTGTACGAAAAATATATGAAACAAAATCTTATATGATTTTAGCATGTTACATGTCTTCAAGACAGAGACTCCAATACTAGTTAAGTGCTATGAAAAGTACTAAAAACTTTGTCTACCATAATCGCTTACTCAGTTACTTTAAAAATTAATATGTAATTTATAACTCTAGTAGCATCTAGCAAATATTTTCTTGCCCAAATTCAATCTTAGTTTGGATGCAAAGAAAACAATGAATATGCTTGAAGTAAACAAAAAAAAAA
>NW_013622933.1:0-763 GCF_000695525.1 Brassica oleracea var. oleracea
CCGCCGGATAAAGATCCGGATCCGGATATCTTAAAATTGCCCGGATATCCGATCCGTCACAGGCCTAGATCATACTATATATTGTCTCGGTAAAGAGTCTAAAGACATTAACAAGATAATTAAATGACTAAATCTTCGTCTTGTATCCGCTGTAATCCTAAACCATATAAGGTTTTGCTTAAAGTAGATTATGTTAGGTGTTGAACACAGTTGAATTTAATAACAAGGTGGAGGTATTGGATCTAGAAGTTTGATGGAATTTGAAAGAATTATAGTTTCCATTAAATTCTATTGTTATTCAATTAAGGATTTCATCAATTCTTTCAAAATCTTGTGTTATTGGTTTAAAAATTTGTAATCAATTTTCTAATTCCTTTAAATTCTAGTGTTATTTAATATTTGGTAGATTTTGTAGTAATGTTATTTGAAAAGAATTTAATGGAAAATGTAATGTAAAAATGTGAAGAACCAATTCCTTCCTTTATGAGGAGATTTGGCATCGTAAATCTGAAATTATGTGATGTTCGTCATATAGTTTCTTGCAGTCGTCTTCATCTCCACTCTAATTACAAGTATGGTATTATAATTGACGAGATGGCTATTCAACGGGCCTGGGTAATTCATCGACCACCTTAACATGATTTCTATCGACGAGATGGTATTAGTCAAGCTTCTTTTTTATTTCTTTTTTCTTTTCTTTTTCTTTGATAAAAAAATTTCTTTTTATTTCTTAAGTAATGAAAACAAAAAGTGACAAAATTGA
>NW_013622934.1:0-763 GCF_000695525.1 Brassica oleracea var. oleracea
TACGAATGCCTCGTAACAAGTAAAGAAGCCCTCCGGAGGACTACTAGCTCATTCTCCTTGACGAGGAACCCTGAATTCCACTGCGTCCGAAATATGGTAGAACGACCGCATGACCTCGAGGAATCCACTAGTACTCCTACTCGGCGCACCTGCCTCCACCGGGCGATAGTTCATGACCGGGAATGATTTTTCTATGGGAGGCGTGATCGAACCGTAACACGCCACCCACCATGCCTCGTTCTCGGCTGGGTCTACCGAATGAGGAACGAATTCCATCTTCGACACTCGAAGCTCTTCAGAAACGTTCACGGGCAAGGACCCCTTCTTACTAGACATCTCGTGTTTTTCTTTTTTAAATCAAGAAGGAAATGATAGAGAGAAAGAGAAAGAACTTTTCAAGAAAAACCTCTCTATGAGAATGAGTAAGTGTGAAGATTGTGAAGAAGTTACCTCCCATCTTATAGGCATGAGAAATTACAATTTACTTGCGGATTTTTGGACACGAACTTCGCCCAAATACACCAATCCCGTCCAAACTCGCCATACCGCGCATTGGCACCTCGCTAGAAATCCACGCTCCCAACGAGCTGGGGGGCTAACTGTTGGGGTTAAAAACGGTTACGACAAGTTAACGTCCAAATCCCCGAAAAAAAAAAAAGTAGAAAACTTCTTCGACAAATACTTTCTCGAAATAGATTCTTCTCTACGAAAAGCTATACAGAGGAAACGCGAGTCATCGGACAAAAGCCCGAAAAGGATCGTT
>NW_013622935.1:0-286 GCF_000695525.1 Brassica oleracea var. oleracea
TACAGATGTGAGATACGTGAGACCCCAATTGAGAACCGCGTCAATGCATGCTGTTACGACTCCTGCTCCTACACAACCAATAGGACCTTCAAGTTCAGGATCTGCGGCTCCTCCAACCTATGTGAGGAGAACAGAAGATGCTTTGCTACGTGCTCCATCCAGAATAAACCAGCCACACCTTCATCCTGATAAGCCCAATGGAGCATTGTGGTAAGTGATATCATTTACTTACCATTAGTTAATGACCTTTAGCTAAGTGTTTATTATAAATTTGATGCCTTTTTTA
>NW_013622935.1:422-763 GCF_000695525.1 Brassica oleracea var. oleracea
GCTGTGGCAAAGCTGGATAAAGGTTCCAGAGCCGAAGAGAATAGGATGGTGACACTCATTCATCGTAAGTGATCTTGAACCATCTCCATTTCTATTCCTAAGTATATTGTTGTAGCAACAATACTAATCACTTCTATTCTTTTCCAGCAACAATACTATTGGGAAGACAGTCTTCATGAGGAAATCCACTTTAAATGGAAGCTTCAGACTCAAGTGTCTATCTGCGGACGCATAAGCCAAAAAAGGAAAAAGAACAAGCAACGTAAATACATCAGTGAGAATGACTGGAAAATTGTCCTTGCGAATTGGTCAACAGATGAAGCAAAAGCCAAGAGCCAATC
>NW_013622936.1:0-218 GCF_000695525.1 Brassica oleracea var. oleracea
AAATAAATAATAAGTAAATAATGTAAATATATAATATATGAATTATTTATATAATAATAAGTAAATACACAATTTTTTTTAAAAAATGAAAAAAGTTCATTAAGCATTAAACATCTATCTTAAAATTTAAAATATATAATATAAGTAAATACACAATTTTAAAAAAAATAGAAAAAGTACAATAAGATTTAAATATCTATTTTAAAATATAAAATATA
>NW_013622936.1:384-763 GCF_000695525.1 Brassica oleracea var. oleracea
TTCAAGAAAGTCTCTATAAAATTCATTATTCCATCAACATCAACCAAACACTATCAAGGAAAATGTCAAAGCACTCGAGCAAAAAAATGGTTCCACCATCAACTCTTGCCGTCCCAAAACCTTTAATGACCTTGAAAGAGATTTTTTATAACAACAAACTTTTTGTTAGGTGGATTCATTGTTAGGAAACCCGCAACTTCCAAAAGCCAAACATATTCGTGGGAATTGAATTGCTTTTCATAGACTCAAAGGTATTCTTACAAATTTAAATTAATCTAATCCATAATTTTATTGTTAATATTCATACTAACTCTATCATGATCAAACCATTGCAGTTAATAACCATTCAAGCGTTTATCCCGAAACACTTCTTTTCTCG
>NW_013622937.1:0-762 GCF_000695525.1 Brassica oleracea var. oleracea
CAATGCGAGACTTTATTTATTATAATATTCACCACCTCATAGATATCTTTTAGTATATATACAATACTAAAAGAAGAATATGGTAAGTGTTAAAGTTTTACACGTCAGCATTAAAAATCAACAAATCAGAGCTTGACAAATCAGCCAAATTTTATATCATTTCTTCCACTAACCGGACCGGTTGGGGTTCCAGCAAATGAGGTTATTTTTAACAAAAATTCTAATCCGCAGCCCAAAATATAGGCCCGTCAAAGTTATAGTTTTCACCTTGCCTTGAACGCATAACTGACGGATGCGATTCAACTTATGTGTAATTGACCGACTAATTGAAGCTCTCCACTTCTTTGATTATTCAGTTCCTCATCAATTCCGTAACATTTCATGTGAACTCTTCACTTCCTCCAAAATCAACATATATAAGTTACCAGGGTCCTTTCCTGCACTCCAGTTCCTCACACCCCGTAATAAAAACCAATTGTATCAATGGTAAGCAAAATCGCAAAATCAAGCACCACGTTGTTGGGTTAAGCTTGAAATAGCTTGGAGATCAAGCTATTTGTTTCCTACTGAGTTATAGATTAGGAAATAGGAAATAGGAACATCCTTGGTGTTTAAGAATTATCTAAGCATCCTTTATCTATTGTGTTTAGGGCTTTTATATTTGCTATATATGGAGATGTCAAGGTGTGACAACATATGAGTTTAGAGATTGAGCTTAAGTTTTGAGTGAGTTTCTTAAGCATTAATAAAGAGAGTTAGTCT
>NW_013622938.1:0-762 GCF_000695525.1 Brassica oleracea var. oleracea
CGGTGGCAGCTGCGGAATCCGCTATTGGGTTAGCCATTTTCGTTATAACCTTCCAAGTCCGAGGGACTATTGCTGTAGAATTTATTAATAGCATTCAAGGTTAACCATTCCTCTCCTTTCAGTCGAGACTTCTCCTGGTGGACCTTACAGTCGAGTCACTTTGTTACTCTTCTCGAATTAGGAAAATATGAAGTTCGAGGAACGCCTTTCGTTCTCTTTTTTTCTTGGTCGGCAGGGTCAGGGCCTTTCTCGCTGGGAGAGCGCATCCAATTCAAAAGTCCTTTCCTAAACCACTTCCCATTCAGTTGCTGAAAAAGAAATGTGGATAAGCTTTATAAATGAGATTGAGTTCGACGAATATGGATGCTAGAAAGATGTTATTTGCTGCTATTCTATCTATTTGTGCATTAAGTTCGAAGAAGATCTCAATCTATAATGAAGAAATGATAGTAGCTCTTTGTTTTATAGGCTTTATCATATTCAGTCGTAAGAGTTTAGGTACGACTTTCAAAGCGACTCTCGACGGGAGAATCCAGGCTATTCAGGAAGAATCGCAGCAATTCCCCAATCCTAACGAAGTAGTTCCTCCGGAATCCAATGAACAACAACGATTACTTAGGATCAGCTTGCGAATTTGTGGCACCGTAGTAGAATCATTACCAATGGCACGCTGTGCGCCTAAGTGCGAAAAGAAAGTGCAAGCTTTGTTATGCCAAAACCTAAATGTTAAGTCAACAACACTTACAAATGCCACTTCTTCCC
>NW_013622939.1:0-762 GCF_000695525.1 Brassica oleracea var. oleracea
AAATGAACCCTCGGAATATACCGAGGGACATCTTCCTCGGAATATACAGAGGGACCCCGCTCCTCGGAATATACCGAGGGACATGTTCCTCGGAATATTCCGAGGGACCACGTTCCTCGGAATTTTCCGAGGGACCCGTTCCTCGGAATTTTCATCGGAAAATTCCGAGGAATATTTCGTCAGAACTTCCGAGGATTGAACCATCGAAAAGTCCATCGAAATATCCCGACGAAGTTCTACCTCGGTATATTCCGAGGAGATTTCCGACGAACTGGTGGTCCTCGGAATTTCCTTGGAAATTTGTTTCCTCGGAATTCCGTCGGAAAATTCCGAGGGATTTCCGAGGAAAAATGAATTTCCGAGGAGTTATTTCCGAGGACTTGTTTCGTCGGTATGTCGTCGGAATAACGTTATTCCGACAACATACCGACGATATTTTCCCTCAGTATGTCGCTGTTTTCTTGTAGTGAACCAAACACAAACCAAGCCAAATTCAAATTGAACACAAACCACACCAAAATAATTTCAGTTAAAAAATTTAGAACCAAACAACCAAACCAAATCTAAACCAAATCCGAATTTAAACCAAAATACCTACCCCAAAATACTACTCTTTCTGTTTAACTTTAAGAATATTTTTGTTTTAGATTAAGTGATGTTTCTCTGTAAAAAAATAAATATTATTTAGTGTTTCCATTAGTATTAAACAATATAATTTTCATTGACTAAATCTATATGATTATTTATGAAGTGATTTTTCAT
>NW_013622940.1:0-762 GCF_000695525.1 Brassica oleracea var. oleracea
GAATGCCGACATCAGCCTATGGTCAAGGGTTTATTGTCAGGGGGACAATTACAACATAAAGACAAACAACATCTCTGAATCTATTAATTCCGCTCTGAAGCGAGCTAGAGGATTTCCGGTTCAGTTCCTGTTGGAGTTCATAAGGGAGAAGCTAGGAAAGTGGTTTTGGAAAAGGAGAGAAGATGCTTTGAGTCTCCCAACTCAACATAGTCGAGGTATTGAATACTTGCTTGCTGTTCGATCGAAGATAGCGGATATGATGACGGTACAACCAATTTATGGATTGCGATTCTTTGTGAAAGGTGGCAAAATGGACTGTGTGGTTGATTTGGAACATGGAAAGTGTGATTGTGGTGTCTATGCAGTGGAGAAAATACTTTGCTCTCATGTTATAGCTGCTGGAACATCTGCTGGTTTGCATATCGCCACACTTGTATGTCTAGTGTACTCAAAGGATTTTCTGTGGGACAACAAGTTGAGGAACGCACATGCTTTCCTCCGGATGAAAAGCGTGGTCCGGGAAAACAGAAGAAATCAAGATGGCAATATTGGTTGGAGCTATCCAGGATGAGAGGACTCAAACCCCGGAAGCAATACATGGTTTATAGATGCTCAAAATGCAAAGAAACTGGCCATACGAAATCACAATGTAAGAAATGACGTGGACGACAAGTCTTCCAGAAGACCTTCAATTAAGTCTTCCAGTTAGTCGTCTAGGGTTTTTTCTTCCAGAAGACCTTCAAGTAAGTCGTCCAGTGTTTA
>NW_013622941.1:0-762 GCF_000695525.1 Brassica oleracea var. oleracea
AACACATTAAGCAAGAGATTGCTAAAGTTAGAAGAAGTGTCTTTTTTAAATTAAAAAAAAAACTTCATTAGCATAACAAGAAAACAATGCTCAAATCAGCTTTTCCAGTCAGCATCTGATTTAACACAAGAAATTGTCGGGTTTAAAATTGATTTTTAGGCTTGATTTATTAGAAAACCAGTAATTCGACCATATTATATATACAACAATAATTATATTTAAGTGAGAGCACTATAACTGTAACTTAAGATCAATGTTGAAATTGATTTTGAGAACAAAAAGGTTAATTTAAAATTATTCAACAGATTTCTAAAAATATTGTCGAAAAATAATAATTGAGTGACTATACATAATATAGTTCAATAAAATAAAAAATTCCAGTAGTAAATAGAAAACTTTTGTAAAGAAAACAAAAAAGGAGGAAATCTATTTATGATATTGCTTTTTTGTTTCATCAAGTTTAAAAAATTAACAAGAAAATTATTGAAAACAACAAACACAAATTAACACATAATCAAAAAAAAATATTTTCAGAAAGAAGTAGTTGGCAAAAAAAAAAACTGATCTAATAAATGGAACACTAACTAAAACACAAAGGAAACTATTATATTTAAAAAAAAAAATGATTCCTTACAAAGAAAATTAATCTACTGATCCAATAAAAATATTCAAACAGAAATTTAATACTTATATATATATATATATATACTGTAAATATAAACACGCAACATAAAATAAAACAAGAAAACTAAGGTTGTACAG
>NW_013622942.1:0-762 GCF_000695525.1 Brassica oleracea var. oleracea
AACTTATACTTTTTATTGTTGTTCTAAATTTTCTAACGACTTTCTAATTTTGTATTAATGTATGTTAAATTCTATTTTATGGTATATGAGAATAGTTCTAATTTGTTTAACAATTAATTAATAAAACTTCATAAAACTATCTAAATCAGTGGAATAACTAGTACAAAATCGTTTTTTTCTTGAAAAACGGACACAACCAAGGCTCTAAACCTCTTTTAACATCATCATATATTAGTGTAGGATGAAACTATGCATTAAAACAATATTGTCATATTTTTTGATTTTTTTTTCAAAATCTATGTGTTAACCCCTATAAAAATATTGAATTTTGGTAAATGCTTTATATACGGAAGCCTATAATCTTTAGTGTTGTTTTAAAATTTATAACCACATTCTACATTTTTATTGATATATGCTAAACTCTCTTTCATGGTATATGACCATCGTTCAATTTTTAAAAAATTAATTTAGTAAAATTTCATATACTCCCTAAATTAGTGGACAAACCATTATAAAATCGTCTTTTTCTAGAGAAATGGAGACAACAAAGGTTCCAAACTTGTTTGACCATCCTCATATTTCAGTACAGAAGACAACTATGCATTAAAGAAATATTGTTATAATTTTTGATTTTTTTTCAAAATCTATGTGTTAACAACCCCTTCGAAAATATTGAGTTTTACGTTAAACGTTCTATATACTTAAGCCTAAACATTTTAGTGGTGTTTTAAAATTTCTAACCACATTCTACATTTGTATTAA
>NW_013622943.1:0-762 GCF_000695525.1 Brassica oleracea var. oleracea
CACAGTTTGGCGCTAGAAGGAGGGGGTACAGATCAATCTTACTCTCAGCCACGAAACGCTTGATCAAAACAATGTCTGGAAATACGAAATACAAAATCGCAGTTCGCAACAACGCTGGTAAGACAACCCAAGCCGCCACTGCGCCTATGGCCAAAGCCTACGCAAACGCCATAAGGCCTAAAAAAAAAATCGAAAAAACCTAGCCGCGACTTTTCACCACAGGAAGTGCAATGAAATGAGCTCGCGATTTCTCTTTTTAAACATAAAGGGAAACGATAAACTTATCAAACCCCGTAAGTTTGGCTCATTACCAAACAAAAGAAATCTCTATGCCTAAGGGTTTTATTAAAACATGTTTTCCGAAAACATTTCGGAAGGGTAAAACTTGTTCTCCCAAAAACCACAGAAAACCCCTAGGTTAATTGCGGAAAAAGGAAGCGCAACAAATCGATTACACAGCTCGGTCGGTACGTAGCGACCGAGCTCGGCTGGAGCTCGCACACGGCTCGGTCGCTACGTAGCGACCGAGCTCCAGCCAAGCTCGGTCGCTACGTAGCGACCGAGAACGTACACGACTCGGTCGCTACGTAGTGACCGAGCACGCACACGGCTCGGTCGCTATGTAGCGACCGAGCACGCACACAGCTCGGTCGCTACTTAGCGACCGAGCTCCAGCCAAGCTCGGCCACTACGTAGCAACAGAGCTCAAGCCAACTCTCCATTCGCTACGTAGCGACCTGTCAGGCCTAAAAAGGGTCCTCC
>NW_013622944.1:0-762 GCF_000695525.1 Brassica oleracea var. oleracea
TTATTAGAACTATTTTTATATATTTATTAAACATTTTTAATGTCTATTAAACTTTTTTTGTGATTAAAAACTACTATTTGGGATTTTTTTAAAAAAAAATTAATTTATATATTTCCATATTTATTAAATATTTTTTTTTTAATTTACAGGTCTCATGATGATCAGACCCGACCTCGACAGCGTCGTGGTCGTGGTGGTACGGGGAGTCAGTCTCGCGATTCCAGCCATTTTCAGGATTCCCCTTCGCCCCACAGCTCCAACCATACATCTCCCTTTGCTGCACCCGCTCCTGCTCCTCTCGCTCCCGCTGCTGCATCCGCTCCTGCTCCTACGGGTCCTCCTGGCGTGATGAGTGTTGTGGAGTTGGTTCGACAGCCCGGTCGTGACCATCTTCCCTATCTCACTCCGTATCCACATGGACGGGGTCAAACATGGTAATTAAACATTTTTTTTTTCATTAAAATTTGATTCATTATTAAGCGTTTGTTCTTTTTATTAGGTTCAACCGATCCGGGAACGGGATCAGCGCTTGTATCAACCGTATGATGTACTTGGCCCTCGACAAGGGACATCCGACTTTCACTGACTTCCCTACCGACAAGCAGCATCTGTGGTTTCGTCAGTTTGCGGTAAGTATTCTAATTTTTTACTTATATTTTTACTCTTTAATTTAAATTTTCTACTAATTGTGTTTTTTTTTCAGCAAGAATTCACTTGGAATTCCGATGAGACGCTCTTTATCTATTACCACTTCGTCCATAA
>NW_013622945.1:0-762 GCF_000695525.1 Brassica oleracea var. oleracea
TTTTGTGATATAAACTTAGAAAGGTGTTATTTTGGAGATTTGCCCAAAAATCTATTTGTTTTATTATATGGTTAATGTGATTGTTTAATTTTTTTAATAATATAAAATTTAAAAAAAATGAAGAAGGATGCGAAAATTGTTATCAAATCTTTATTATTCATAGTCAATAATTTACATATATATGTTAATCATATTAGGTAATTCCATAGCTTTTATTTAAGGAAAAAATACATGTTTCTTATATTTTGGGTTAATATAATGTTTCCTAGTAATTGAATTTGGACCAACATTTTTTTCAATTGATTCTTAAGCTGTCAGATAAGCTAAATTGGCATCCTAATTAAGTGGCATCTAAGCATGATCTTTTTTTAATTAGTACAAACTTAAGGTTACAACTTTTTAAATGATCCTCAATTAATATATAGGGGATTTATAAGTTATAATCTAACCATGACTTTCTAATGGTTACTTGGTGAATTAAAGTTTTTTTTATGGCTATTGGGTGCAAATTCCCATTGGTCATAGGTGTAGATAGTAGATACTTTAGACAACAAAAATTTAGTCTATAACTATATATGTTTACCAATTAAATTTTTCTTTTTAAAAAAAACTACAGTTTAAAATTCTCTAGAAAATTAAAATAGATGTAGAGACCTTTATTTCTAGAGAAAAATAGTGTTTTACAAAGTTACACCAAATTTTTTTTACAATAAATAAAGAGAAAAAGACAAAAATAGCATTAAATCAAGTTTTTGTTCCCAA
>NW_013622946.1:0-762 GCF_000695525.1 Brassica oleracea var. oleracea
CCGGCGATCTCTCTCTTCTTCCGGCGATCTCCCCCTTCTCTCGCGATCCCCCTTCTCTCGTGACGATCTCTCCGGCGAAACCTCTCTATTCCTACACAAATCATGTAAGGACCCTATCCCACTCTCTTAGGTTCTATTTGTTAAGTTTTTATGTAGATTTGATGATTTTAGAAGTTTTTTGATAGATTTTTGTTAGGGTGATTGGTTAGGATTGTAATTTGGTTGTGTAATAGGTTTAGAATTGTGATTTGGTTGGATAATTTGCTGTGTTGAATTTATTTAGAACTTTTTTATAAATTTTTTATTATTTTTGTATTTATAAAATTGATTTTGGATTTTACAAAACGTTTTTTGTATATAAATTCGATTTTTGGATTTATAAAAGATGATTTCATATTTATAAAAATATTTATATTTATTAAAACTAATTTTGTATTTATAAAACATTTTTTGATTTATAAACACTATTTTATTATTTTTTGTATTTATAAAAACTATTTTTAAATATGTTTTTCAATTAATATTTATTAATACTATTTTTAAATATGTTTTTCTAATTTATATATTTATTATAACTAATTTTAAATATTTTTTCAATTAATATTTATTAAAACTATTTTTAAATATGTTTTTTTTTAATTTACAGGTCTACTTGTGATCAGACTCGGTCTCGATCTCGTCGTGCCTCACCACGAGGTCATAGTGGTACGGGGAGTGATGTACTGCAGTCCACGGATCATTACATGGAACCAGCTCAGCATG
>NW_013622947.1:0-762 GCF_000695525.1 Brassica oleracea var. oleracea
TGTCTATTTGAGGATGTTCCGTATAGCTATAGGAGCTCTGTTACGAGGTTTCCTTACATGCTGCATTTTACGAGTAAAACACAGCGGGCTTAAAGTGAATTGTAGTATATGGAACTTGGTCGATTTTTGACAAGTGGAACCTTTCCGTTAACTGTTTGGTTGTTAGGACTGAGTTTTGTTATGACGAATTTACCGTATGATTCCCATTTTTGGGTGGTACGATAATTGTTTGTGTAATCGTTACTTGGAGTTTCAAGACAAATTTCGGATTACCGTTTAGCCGTCAAGTTATTGGAGCGGTGGGCGCTCAATTGTTTTTGCTTTGCATGAAGGCTATGCTCAGCTTTATAGCCAAGGACATTGTTGCCAAAGGATTAGACCATGACACTTTCGTGCTGTCAATAAGGTCAAGTCGGTCAGAACCGTCCTTAAAGGGGATGCTGTAACCTAGTTCGGCGAGTGACGAATGGCGTTTATCGAGATTGATAGGCCGAGTATGCCCATGGTGGTAGAAAACATTTTTCCACTTTAGGGTTAATTTATACGATGAAAGTTTCGTATAATGTTTCCTTTATTCGTATGGAAGTTGTTTCCTTTGTTTCCGAGGGAGATAAAGCATGTTTCCGTTATTCGTATGGAAGTTGTTTCCTTTGTTTCTGAGGGAGATAAAGCCTAAGAAGCTCGATACAGAGCCCTTGCGGAGTCAGTTGCGGGTTGATTTCCTGCTCGGACGTGACCAAGCAGAATGAGAGCGGATGCCAG
>NW_013622948.1:0-239 GCF_000695525.1 Brassica oleracea var. oleracea
CAGTGAGATGATGGCGCATTATTGTAATGGCTCTTAACTTTTCACTTTTAATTTCATCATTTCTTTCAATGATACATTTCTCGAGTCCTTTAGACTTTAGGGCAATTGAAGTGTTCATTTCCAATTCTAGATAATTATCTCCAAAGAGATTTAGAATGGTATAATCCATGGGTTCAAATCTCGGCATCTGAAATCATATTATCAATCAATTCATTGATTTAGAATGCAACCAATTCAAA
>NW_013622948.1:299-762 GCF_000695525.1 Brassica oleracea var. oleracea
ATTATAAGATACAACGATCTTAAGGATCAGATCATGATGCAATCCGGTTTATATAACCATCCGGATACTAGGCCACACGGTCACTTTGAATGCACTAAGCCACACGGCTTTTTAATCAATCAAAGGCACAAGGCCGCAAGTATGAACAATGTATTAGGCCACACGGCCATATACAAAACGGGATCTAGATGCATTCAATCCTATTTCTTAGTTGCATATCTATTAGGTTTTAGAATTAAATAATTAATTTAAACTTTAGTAGAAATCGATTTAGCAAAATAAGATTAAGGTTTCAAGGCCTTTAGAATTTTAAAATCGAGATTAGGGTTTTAAAACATTCAAGTGACCGATTAAGGGTTTCAAGGCCTTACGAATTTTAAATTCAGGATTAGTGTTTCAGTTTAAACAAGATTCAAATTCAAGTTTTAAAACAATCATAATCATAGCTCTAGGCGATCAATCA
>NW_013622949.1:0-762 GCF_000695525.1 Brassica oleracea var. oleracea
AAATATTTCAGGACCAACCTGATATTCAAGAAAAATTAATGAAATTACTAATATCAGAATCGGAATCGTCCAATGAATCAAGTAACGAAACCTCAGAAAATGAGATAGACAATATAAGCAATTCTTCAGAAGAACCACAAGAGTTATCTGACAACCTATGCAACTACAAATTAATTAATGTCATTACAAAGGACAACGATAAACAATTATTATTAGAAATAATCGATAAAATTGACAACCCTGGTATCAAAAGAGATTATTTAATAAAACTAAAAGAAATTAATTTCTTTGTATTAATTTGTTTACAAAGTTCTTAATTTATTTTGATTTTATTTAATTGCTGGATTAAAAACAAACTTATGATGGACAAGATTGTGATTAATACTTACTTTTATTGATCTTGGTGTTACAAACTTTGATTACAGAGTTGTTTGCAGAATGTAAAATTTTACAGAATTTCTAGAGAGAAGGGAGAGCGTTTTAGAGTGAGAAAGAGCTTGGCCAAAAATGCCCGTGCTTCGTTCTTCCTCATGGGTTCCTTTTATAGACGAAGCTTGCGTACTGATTGGTTGCCACGTGTCGTCTTCTGATTGTGCCGACACTCTGCTTGTTACGTGTCGTCTTCTGATTGTGCCGACACTTTGTTGCTACATGTCAAGTCTTGGTTGGCTGATGGAGACCTTTGTCTTAAATTCTTTAGACCAGTTTGCATCGTTTTAGTTGTGGCAAATACTTAGTTATAAAGTGCTCACGTCAATGTGC
>NW_013622950.1:0-762 GCF_000695525.1 Brassica oleracea var. oleracea
TTAAAACCTTGGTTCCACCATTCTATCCATTCGTGGGTTACCCCCCCTGTGCCCACAACATTTTGGTATTAGAGCTCAAAGCTCCTGAATCAGGTCCATTCTATCCTTGCATCATATTTCATTTGCTTGCATTTGTTTTCATCATAAACCGAAAATCCAAAAAAACAAATGCAAGCAAATGAAATATGATGCAAGGATAGAATGGACCTGATTCAGGAGCTTTGAGCTCTTAAAAGAAAAAATTTTATTTGATTCATTTAAAATCGAAAATTTCAAAAGAAAAGTGTTTGCATTCATTAGTTTCCATAAAAGAAAATCCCATAAAAAATGATGTTTTGAATTTGTTTCCTTTCCATTTGCATACATAAGCTTAAAAGCCAAAATAAATTATTCTCAGTATTTTCATACCATTTCTAGTTGTCCATTTCGTGATTGCATCAAGAAAACCAAATAAAAATATTGCATCTTAGTTTAAATCATTTTTGCATATTGTTGGTTAATTCTTGCATAATTAAGAAAATCAAAAAAATTATCAGCATTAGTTTGCTTTCCATATTTTCTTTTCATTTGTGTTCATTGTCATTTAATATTGGCATTAAGAAAACCAAAAGCATAGTTTATTTCAATTTGGGTCATCATAGCATATTTTCTCGGTTTAGTTTTAATTAGCTTGCATTTTTGGTTCCTATTTTGATTCGACCAGAACTTCCCAACTATACCTTCACTTGATCTTTGAAAGTGTTTTCAGGAAGCCATGGTAGG
>NW_013622951.1:0-761 GCF_000695525.1 Brassica oleracea var. oleracea
TGTGTCTAAGAATTGGAAGGTGCGCCAGTTTGATGTAAAAAATGCCTTTTTACATGGGGAGTTACAAGAAGAGGTGTTCATCGAACAACCTCCTGGCTTTGAAGATAAGTCGCATCCTGATTATGTCTGCAGGTTGCATAAGGCGCTCTATGGTTTGAAACAAGCACCTCGGGCCTGGTTCAATAAGTTTACCAATTTTTTATTGGAGTTTGGCTTCAAGTGTAGCCCTGCAGACCCGTCTTTATTTACGTATCACTGCAAGGGTCAAAGCATGGTACTTTTGCTCTATGTTGACGACGTTTTACTCACTGGTACCTCGTCCGAGTTGATAACGCGCCTGGTTGATGACTTGAGTAATACCTTTGCCATGAAGGATCTGGGAGAAATTCACTATTTCTTGGGAATTCAAGCTCAGTATCATGATCAGAGACTGTTTCTCAATCAGACTACATATGCAGAGGAGATTTTATTTGAAGCGGGGATGGCTGCAGCGAATCCAATGCCTACGCCTCTGCCTTCACGTCTTGATGAGGTATTCAAAGATACAGTGTTGTTTCCTGAACCTACATTCTTCCGTAGTCTTGCCGGGAAACTACAATATCTCACCTTAACACGCCCTGATATTCAATTTGCGGTTAACTTTGTATGCCAACGGATGCACTCACCTACTATGAGTGATTTCAACTTACAGAAGAGGATCTTGCGTTACATTAGAGGCACAACTCAGTATGGGCTTCATTTGTTCAGACACACATCGCTGT
>NW_013622952.1:0-761 GCF_000695525.1 Brassica oleracea var. oleracea
TTTGCTTGTTCTGTCCAATCACCTTCTTCATCTCTGCTTTCCTCGCCATATACATTGCAGCAATCTCCTTTGTGCAAGTCTTCCTACATACCGGCGGATCCATCTGGGCTTTCTTGCAGAAGTTTTTCCACGCTAAACTCTCCACAAAGGATAACGGCAACTCGCCTAAAACTATCATCTCATTGGTAGCTTCTCTGAACACTTTCTCAGACACCTTAGACAGACTCATGTTACCTTCTTCATCGACATTTATCTGTGACTGGTCTCTGAACTTATTTGCAGCCTTCCATGCCATGTATGCCCTACAACCGCTCTTGTGCTTCCTCAGATTAGAGGTCCCAGACTTGGTTGGACAGCTAAACTCTTTCTTACAATAGCGGCATTTGCATCTGTTGTAGTTGGTTGGCAGCCTGCTGTAATGGTTCCAAACATCAGACCTCGTCTTTTTCTTTGACCTAGAACCATCATCTTCTTCTCTCTCGTTCCTTTTTCCCGAACCCGGTGTTTGTACATCTTCATCTGAAGATATTTCTTCATCCATTAGTTGATGGTTGACTTCGTCTTGTTCATGAGTTGGAGAAGAATCCATCTACATAGTACATACAAGAACAAGTTAAGAACTGATACAAATTTTTAATAAATAAATTGTAGCAATCAAACATCAAAATTGTAATCATACTCGACTAAGAGTCTAAGAATTATCAAACATCAACATTCAACATTATCGGATCAAAAGTTATCAAATACGATTGAAATTTTTT
>NW_013622953.1:0-761 GCF_000695525.1 Brassica oleracea var. oleracea
TTCTTTCGTTTGAACTTGAACTTCCAGCACTTAAGTTGCTTCATGTGTTTCTCACTACTTGTAGCTCTTAGAGAGTTTCGATCATACATTTGGTGTGCATTACCTATGCTCTCCGTATCTGACAGACTCTTAGAGAACTCATCCCTTACCCTCACTGAATCCATTAGATTCCTTGAACTAAAGAGCCAAGCCACATCAAAACACTCAATGTTCTTCACCAAATCAATCTGGTTCGCAGTTATCCTATCCATACTGCAGCTTTTGAACAAAATTTCACCATAATCAGACTCTGTTGAAGAAACCAGTACCTGAGACTTTGGAATCGCTTCCCTTGGATGAACACCATCAGTTTCCAGAACTGAATTAATCTCTTCAAGCAAAATCTTATCTTGAATCGAACAAACCACTTCCATCTCCTGATCCACATTAGTCTTAGTTGCATTTAGCGCAGATTCTTCTTGATGCAGCTCGTTTGGTTCAAGATTCACGATGTGCTCCTTCACTTCTTGAATCGCATCGGTGTTCTTGATAGTCTCACTATTTCGGCCATTCAGAACCGACTTGTCCCTCTCTGCCAGCAATCTGATCCGTTCTGGATCATCACGTTCACCAAATCTCAGTAGCAAACTACTCTTAAAATCGTCCCAAGTATAGAAATACTTAGACTCTTGTCGATGATGAACAAACGCTTCAGCTTTACCTCCGATAAGATACACCGCTAAAGCTAATTTGTTCAAATTCGAGTAATCATCAGTCGCAAA
>NW_013622954.1:0-761 GCF_000695525.1 Brassica oleracea var. oleracea
TGTGTATTTAGTTATTATTTATTTTACTATACATTTTTCAAATAGATTTTTAATTCAGTTTTTTTTTCATTTCTTAATTGTATCAAATGATAAATTATGATTGATGTTTAATGTAATTATAATAGATGATTAATGTAATATTTATATTTCTTATATTGTATATTTACTTTTTATTTATTTTTCTCTATATTGTATATTTACTTATTATTTTTAATGTAATATTTCCATTTCTTATATTGTATATTTAATTATTTTTATTTTTCTTTATATGTATATATATATTTTTTTTTTTTATTAATGACACATGTCATCTTTTAGAAAAAGTTTTTTGCGGTGATGTGGACGCTTTATGGAGTCTCAAAAGCTCCATTTTATTAATATAGATACATTTTTCAGATAGATGTTTAATTTAGTTTTTTCATTTCTTAATTATATATTTACGTAATCTAATTTTCTTACTTTTATATTAGCTGATAAATTATGATAGATGTTTAATGTAATATTCTATTTCTTATATTGTATATGTACTTTTTATTTATTTTTCTTATATTGTATATTTACTTATTATTGTTTAACGTAATATTTCTATTTTTTATATTATATATTTACTTATTATTTATTTTTCTTTATATGTATATTTATTTTTTATTTTTTGTTAATGCCACGTGTCATTTTTTAGAAGAAATTTTTTCTGTTGATGTGGACGCCCTATATAGCCTCAAAAGCTCCATTTTATTAGTATAGAGCTCCATTTTATTAGT
>NW_013622955.1:0-761 GCF_000695525.1 Brassica oleracea var. oleracea
AAGGCAAACGGAAGGAGGCGATGCATCATTACATGGCAATCGTGACTATTCCAACCGATAAACTTTCCTTCCTTTCTGTCGACACAGTTACGCAAATTAGATGCGTAACCGTCTGGAAATTCCACATCGTTTGAAATCCAATCAAAGAACGCATCTTTTTCCTCTGCATCAAGTCGGTATATGGGAAAAGGAACCCTACCTTTCTCATCAACATGAAGTTCTGAACGAGTACATATATCGACGAAATCCAGTCTTGACTTCAAATTATCCTTTGTTTTACCTTGAACGTTAAGGATCGTGTTCATGAGATTGTCAAAAAAGTTCTTCTCAATATGCATGACATCTAAATTATGCCTCAGCAGATGATCCTTCCAGTATGGCAAATCCCAGAAAATACTCTTTTTGTGCCAGTTATGTAGCTCTCCAACCGCACTGACTCGAATGAATTCATGTCCACCTACATCTGGCGTCCTTTCTGCATCAAAATACCTAAACTGCTTCAATAAATCTTTCCCACTAACTTCCTCAGGTGGACCAGGTGGATGAAATCGTCTGTGACAGTCAAACCAACACGTTTTCCTTCCGTTCTTTAGTTGGAAAGCATATGTGTCATCTTGACAATATGGACATGATAGCCTTCCATGCGTTGCCATCCAGATAACATACCATATGCTAGAAAATCACTTATTGTCAACATAAGTACTGCCCGCATTCGAAAGTTTTCTTTACATGAAACATCGTATGTTTCAGCACCTTGAGCC
>NW_013622956.1:0-761 GCF_000695525.1 Brassica oleracea var. oleracea
GACTGGCTACCACACTACATGACCCGAGTTTAGAATGCATTTCAATTAATGCTGCGGGATGGACCGATCGTCTGTTACAGTCCACAATGTTAACCGCTTGGACCGAAACTCAAGTCCGTACTGGCCAAGCCATGATAATATTTTAGTTTTTTGTATATTTTCTATTTTATACAAAAACGTTTTTAGAATTCTTTACAAAAATATTTTGGTGTAACATTATTTAGTTTATATTAGTTTGGGGAATTGGATAGCATATACATAAGGAAGACCGAAATTAATTGTATAACCATATTAAGGACTTGGCTATGATATTATGCATAATGTTTAAAAAGTGACAAAAAATACTTTTATCTCTACGCGTGAAAAAGGTTTGATGTCTAGTTCTCTTCTTCAATCAAAAGATTTCTTTCACTTTGACACAAATCTTTGAAGATTGATGAAGCATCAGAGAGGGAGAAAAGAGAGATAGAAATTGAAGAGAGTGACAGTAGATGAGAGAGGCTGAGGTTGTTCGAGAAGCTAATTTAGGGTTCTTGCGGCGACGAGTTTGTGGCGGTGCGAGTAAGGAGCATAAGTTACCGCGCAACGGTAAGTCCGGTTTGGATTGACTAGAATTCTAGGTTGAGAGCCATTTTCGGCGACACTGACACTGTAATTCACTAAACAACGACTTTGATTTTTCAGATCGGTGAAAGAGGTGTACGACGGCTACAGAAGAAGATAACCTAACATCTATTTCAAATTTTACCTTTTGCTGTTAT
>NW_013622957.1:0-761 GCF_000695525.1 Brassica oleracea var. oleracea
TGGATCCAAAGAACTACGAGATGGCTTGATCCCCGAAAAAAGGGTACATAGGCAGCTCGCCCAGCGAGTTCAGCTATCCCCCATATTAAAAAAGGGGGGGGGAATGGGTACGTATACTCGTATACTCCCACAACTTTCAAAAAAGTCAATCTTTTCAGAACTTTTTTCAAAAAAAAAAAAATGCAACGCTACAATTGCTAAGCCCACTACCCGACAAAACGGCCAGAACGGCGGTCCAGAACTCGCCCAGAATGCCTAAATCAGCTATCACGCTAAAACCAACAAACCCACGAATGCTCATAAAAAAAAAGCATCCTTGGTAAAAAGCCTGCAAGAAAAACGCGGCTCAAAACAAAAAAGATTAACTTCTGGCACTGTGAAACGTCGTAACACGCTTGAAGTTACGGTCTTTCCAACACTTATGGAAACAACACTCTTGTTTCCAAAATCAACATACCTCTAACGGTGAAATGCCTTTAAAATGGCATCGCTTCTTTGTTGCTGATCACAACAAACGAACCCTAACGTCCTAAACAGACACTAGCCACCCTCGAAAGGATAGGCTCTCTTACATCCGACAAGGATACCATAGCGCGCTATACAAGAAAATCCAAAATTTTGGCCAGCACCTCCAAACGGCCTTTGGAAGTAGCTCGATTCATTCCAAGACAAGTCATATAAGCCAATAACACTTAGCGGACTTTATATCGGTATGAATCAGGTAGAAATTGCAAACAGGCAAAACGAAAGCCGACTTGTCA
>NW_013622958.1:0-761 GCF_000695525.1 Brassica oleracea var. oleracea
CTTGTCCAATTTGCATGGAAGATACAAATGCTTTTTATCTACCTAATGGAAGAAAGACTTGTTGGTTTGATTGTCACCGCAGATTTCTTCCTCGTGATCATCCACTGAGAAAGAATAGAAAGGACTTCTTGAGAGGAAAAAGCGCGGTAAATGAATTTCCATTTATCTTATTCGGTTGTATCTTGAGTTAATCAAGCGGCATTTGTTCTTTGAAAACCGAATTCAGAGACTCATACGTCGAGGATATATGTAAGACATTCGATTCTACTTAGCAAAATTGAGTGAACCATAGGAAATTTCGTCGTACTGATCTTGTGAACTTCATACCCTCTATGCGTTTTTTCTTCTTAGAAAAAATGGGGCTTTACCAAACAGAAGTAATCATTCCTCTAGAAAAGTAACGTAAAAAACAGCCGAATTTGTCCAAAAAATAAATATATAAAGCAAAGCCCAGTTTGAGAAGCACAGCCTTTGTAAAACAAATATGTGAAGCAACTTCGACAGTAGTAAACCAGCTTTGATCGGTGACATGAGTTACAAATTATTAAGTTTGATTTATGCCAATAACTCAAAAATGTTACCAATCATGATTAATTTTTTTGTTTTTTGAGTTTGTGTTTGAGTTATAATGTGTGATCATTGAAGTATAATTTTGAGTTATCTCCTTTGTAAAATTGGTAAATCAAATAATTAATCAGCGTCAAGCAATTTTGTATGTATTAGAAGTTGAGGTGGTAGTTATTTTGTTTTCTGTGGATTAT
>NW_013622959.1:0-761 GCF_000695525.1 Brassica oleracea var. oleracea
ATCATCCTGCCATCTACAACGTGATCATGGGAACCCCATGGATCAACTTCATGCAAGCCGTTCCATCGACATACCTCCTAGGTGTCAAATTCCCGACCCCAAACGGAGTCGCAGCTATCTGGGGATGTCAGAAACAGTCGCGACTATGCTTCCTCCTCGCGGAGCACAAGTTAAGGCAAATGACGACTTCTGAAACGGTAAATCGCAAACGCACAAAGATAGATCAATCTTCGGCCAAAAACACTTCAAGGAAAGACGATTTAACATCGTCTGCTGACGCAAACGCTTCGGACGTCGAAACTCAACACGAGTCCGAAGCCGACGCTACAACTCAACCGGAACATCCGGAAGAGAACGCTGACCCGGCCACGGTCATCACGATCAGGGCGTTCAGCACCGCGACAACCGCCGAGTAAAAATGCACGTGGCATAAAACAGAACTACGAGATGGCTTGATCCTCGAAAGAGGTACGTAGGCAGAAAAAGGGGGGGGGATTGGGTGCATATACTCGTATACTCCCACATAGGAAAAGACGCGTTATTGTAATCGAGTTTTTAGAGATTTTTTTTTAAAAAAATCTCTCTTTACAATATGCATTGCTCCTTTTTAATTAAACCGCTTACGCTTCAGTTAAACGCAAAAGTCTCAGGACACGCCTAGAAAATCTATGAACGTTAAGACTCTTGTCAACGGCCTCATCATGCCCAAAATCAGAAAATAATCTTTCTTCAGCACCAAAAATATTTCGTATAGTCTTCGA
>NW_013622960.1:0-761 GCF_000695525.1 Brassica oleracea var. oleracea
TGTTCACTTCTTTTTTACTTATATCCAAGAATTCATGTGAATCGAACTTTAATGATTGCCGCCACCAAGTCTCATTCGAATTCTTTTTGTTGGAATCTTTATGAAGCAAGCCTTAATGGTTGTAGCCACCAGGTCATGTTCGGATTCCACCTAACTAACACCTATTATATATAAATAAATAAATATATATATATATATATATTATTTATTTTTTTCTTTTTCTTTCTTTCTTTCTTTTTTTTCTTTTTTCTTTGTTTTTTTTTTAAATAAATATCTCTACCTATAAATCTAGGGTCGAAATAGAGAGAAAAAAGGTGATAATTCTGCACAAGGGTTTTACCTTCCAGACTTGTTTGAAGAATCTGATCCTATGTATACCAAGATCCAAGACAAGCAGTTGTGTCAAGTTTAGTGTTGGAGGTCAGCTTTGGTTACATCAAACAATATCATCAAGTGTGAATAGTTGACAGGTTGATCCACTTTACTATCTTTAGTACTATATGTAATTATTAAGTGTAGAATGGTGCTAAAAAGTGGTTAGATAATAAGCAAAACTTAAACAACAAATCATTTATCTATTTTTTCTTCAAAATTTAAATATCTAAACCCGGCCCAAAATGTCCAAACCCGAACATAAAATACCCGAACCCGACTCGAAGTATAGAAATATCCGGATGGGCTTTATACTTTTATACTGAAATACCCTATACGAATCCGAACGTGTATCCGAACGCCAACCCCTACGATATATGATCATCATT
>NW_013622961.1:0-761 GCF_000695525.1 Brassica oleracea var. oleracea
CCTTTGAGAGCTTCATATGGCGTCAACGCTTCAAGTACTTTAGTTCCCACTCGGTTGATTAAGTATGTGGAATGTCTAACTCCTTCTCCCCATAGATAGTTGGGCACGTTCATATGCTTAAGAATGCTTCTTGTCATCTCCATAAGGGTTCGGTTTCGACGCTCCACTACACCATTTTGTTGAGGAGAATAGGGAGCTGTTAGATGTCGGTTAATCCCTGAAGATTCACAGTATGATTTTAACTCGTTTGATGTGAATTCGCCTCCTCTGTCAGTTCTTAACGTCTTGATCTTTGTCTTTGTTTCTGCTTCCACCATGTTTTTGAATATTTTGAATTTTTCAAACGCTTCGCTTTTCTCTTTCAACAATATTGACCACATGTATCTAGAGTAGTCATCAATAAGAACGAAGATGTACCTATTGTTCCCAGCTGTGGGAGGAGTAATTGGCCCACATAAGTCTCCATGTATCAGTTCTAACGCAGTCTCAGCTCGATATGTTGAAACAGAAGGGAATGGACATCTTGATTGTTTGCCAAGCAAGCATGAAGAGCAAGTATCTTTATCGATATTCAGTTTCGGTAGACCTAACACCAATTGATCTTTAATCATCCCTTTTAACGAGCTTTCCCCAATGTGTCCCAGACGCGCATGCCATGTATTTGATTCGGATTGAGTAGCCACATGGAAACAATGATCATCAACTATATCCATTAGTACTTTGTAGAGCCGGTTGATTGATCTTTTAGCTTTGACAATGAG
>NW_013622962.1:0-760 GCF_000695525.1 Brassica oleracea var. oleracea
AATTTTTGTCGAATGTGTGTTCTTCAGTTTTCGTGTTTTCTAATGTGTGGAGAAGATAGGTTATTAGTGATCTTTCGCAGATATACGAATGGATATGTTGAAGGAGGAACTGTGTATGAGAGGATATTAAAATAACCCGTAATTTTTTATGTTTGGATATTTCACATATATGTTTGCATAATGAATTGATATAAAGTTAATATATTTAACGTGTGCTTGGAATAAATGTTAAGTTTATGGGCCTTTGTACGTATGTAGTTGTTAATATGTTATTGGAGATATCTATAAATATAAAACTCTCGATAGTAATTTATTGTAAAATAATCTTACATAATCCTGGTTTTTTTTTTTAAAAAAAATCCGTTAATAAATTAATGGTTTTAATATTTGTAAACATAATTAATAATTAATTAAACATAAGATTTGTAATAAAAAAAATTGCATTAAAATTGGAGGGTAAGTTGTAATTATAATAGAAGTGATTTTAAAAATAGTTGATATGTTGTTTAGAAAAGTTTTAACTGGGCTTTGTTCGACATTAGATGTTGGTGAGTTAGAAGGCCTGGAAAAAGGGTAACCCAAAAATTGTAGTGGTATAATTAATTGTTTGTAAAACAAAACTGGTTTAATTGAAAAAAACCGGTCCGGACTCAACAGGGGAGAATGTCACGGAGAACAGCGACCGTGCGAAACAAACGAAACAGAGACCAAAGATTCATGCCCTGCAAAGAGACAACACAGATTTGCCTCGGGGATGTTC
>NW_013622963.1:0-760 GCF_000695525.1 Brassica oleracea var. oleracea
AATTTCTCAACTGTATTTGGCCTCAAAAGTGATGAATTGGAAAACCAATTTTAATCTTTCAGAGGAATGTCTGGATGAAATTACTGAAACCTTTAAAGCTGTTCTTCCGTCGCCTAATATTGCGCCTAAATCGTACTACGAGACAAAGAAGTTAACGCGGTCTCTAGGGTTGCCATGTCATAAGATTGATGTGTGCGAGGATAATTGTATGCTATTTTGGAAAGGGGAAGATAGTAAGTTACTACATTGTCGCTTTTGTAAAAAAGACCGTTATGAACCAAATGTCGGCCGATCAGGGAAGAAAATACCAAAGCAAAGGATGTTTTATCTGCCTATTACGGATCGGTTGAAGCGATTGTACCAATCAGAAACGACAGCTTCACAAATGAGGTGGCATGCTGAACATGTGTCCCCCGAAGGACAAATGCATCATCCCTCAGATGGAAGAGCATGGAAGCATTTTAAAGAGGTATATCCTAATTTTGCTTCTGAGAGTCGCAATGTTTATCTGGGTTTATCAACCGATGGATTTAATCCAATTGGTATGAATGGACAATCATATTCTGTATGGCCCGTCATCGTGACACCATACAATTTACCCCCCGGAGTGTGCATGAAAAGGGAATATTTCTTCCTCTCTATATTAGTGCCAGGGCCAAAGCATCCAAAGAAAAGCTTGGATATATATCTGCAACCGTTGATTGAAGAATTACAAAATTTATGGAGTGAAGGGGTGGAGGCTTACGATGTCTCACGAAAA
>NW_013622964.1:0-760 GCF_000695525.1 Brassica oleracea var. oleracea
AAAGAGTTTCAGATTTTATATTTTCTTTTTGTTCCGTGATGTAGCACCCCCGTCAATAATTTTATCTTTTTCATTTTGTAATTTCTTTATGCAGAGAGATTGTTATGAGGTAAACATGACTCCATCGGGATAAAAATTTACAAATTTCAATTCTTTATCCAAAATAATATGTAAAATCTATATAATAATTTTTTTTATATAAAAAAAATGAAAACAATGTTTCAAAGTTAAGCTTGCGATATTAGATTTTATGAGTTTATGACTTACATAAAGTTTTAATTACTAGATATATTTCGCAAGAAAAGTTAATATTAGACATATTAATAACATAAATAAACATACATAAATTAAAGAATTAAAATATATATTTCTGAATGAGAGACTTTAGTAAAAAATGTACCTTTTTAAAATGCTTTATTGTACTGTTTTGAGATGCAACTACCTTTGTATTTGGTTCGTTTTTCAAATCATACTTCAGAATAATTTGCTGAATTAAAAAAACATATGTAAATATTTTTTACACTTTAAAAATTAATCTGGAAAACGTTGTGCGGCCAATAGCAAGATATATTTTAAGTGTAATAAGTCTGTTGCGAAGTTATGGAGCCATGAAAGACTAGAGTCTTGTGCTTACAAATAAAATCTGTTTTTTGATTTTTTCCTATTTAAACTAATTAAAATTGTGAGTTCATAAAAAAATTAAATAATTTTTTTTTATTTTGAACTATACCTCTTTATTTGGTATTCAAAAAGAATAAAA
>NW_013622965.1:0-760 GCF_000695525.1 Brassica oleracea var. oleracea
GAATGCAAGTGATGCAACTACATGATTCAAAAATTTCAATTTTTTTTCGTTTTTCTATGTATTTATGTATGTACAATGTAATGCATGAGACTCAAAATCATCAAAGCAAACATGATCAAATACTTGGTACCTCCCCCCACACTTAAATCACACAGTCTCTGTGTGAGTAAGGGAGAGATACCCAAAGGAAAGCAATATGCAAAGATAAACTGGTATGTACAAGATTAAGGTGAAGGAGTACCTCTGATGGAGTCTTGGAAAAGGCAGTGGTGTCTAGGGAGCGATGTCCGGCCGCTTTCCTCCTCGGCCCAAGGGTCTTAAAAACGAAGATCCTACTGATATGTACGGGGATAGTCATGGGACTTCCTCCCAATGAGCTTGTTTTAAGTCTCTAGCTTGACTTTCCTTCCTTTGGCTAGTGAGAGGGAGGGTCCTTCCCACCTTCAAGAGTGATGGTGAGGACGTGGGAGAGAAGCTCTTGAAGCTTGATTGGATCATTTTGGAGCTGAGGAGTGATGATGGCCCTTGCACTTGAGAATGGCTTAGACTTTCCCTTGCACTTGATTTTGTACTCAATGGCCCCATCCTTAAGCTTCATTGGGTGGAGAGTGAGAGTGTGAAGAGTCTTATCAAGAGGTGGAGGATGAGGTTCTTTCACAATCTTCTTCTTGTCATGAGCAGATTTTGTGGCGCTACTCACCTCCTCCTTTTTTGCACTTTCCAAGTGCTCATCACACAGCTCTTTAGAGGACTCTCCAAC
>NW_013622966.1:0-760 GCF_000695525.1 Brassica oleracea var. oleracea
TTCGGGAGCTCCACAACGATCACAAGATATCTCCCCTTGCATCCCTCCCGCCTTCAAATTTTTCTTGACTGCTATGCATCCTGAGATCAATTGCCATAAGAAGTTTCTCAGTTTCGGTGGACATTTCACTTTCCAACAGAATGCTTTCAATATATCTACATTGGGTCCATAAAGAACTAGTGGTTTTTCCTTATCCGGATAAACTCGTTCTACTTGGTATCCCAATTTTACCGTGTATCTTCCATTGTTAGTAAAGTGCCAGCCATCTCTATCCACCATCTGATTTATACACAGAGGAATACTTTCAATAATGTTCACATCATGGGGATCCACCAAATTCCTAATTGCCTGCGAATTCCAAGTTCGTGAGACTGGATCAATAAGAGAGTCCACTGTAAGGTCCGGAAAATTGTGTTGTTGATTTTTGTTTGCTGGTCTCGGGCGAGTGGTTGGGAGCCATGGATCATTCCATACAGATATAAATGATTCTGTTCCCACCCGTTTAATTAGTCCTTTGCTAACCAGAGATCTAGCTGATACAATACTCCTCCATCCATATGACGGGGAGTATGAACGGATCGGTTCCAGGGGTGATGCATTCCTGTAATACCGTCATTTGAAAACTCGAGAAAATAATATATTTGGCTTTTCTATCAATCGCCATAGCTGTTTTGCAAGCATAGCCGTGTTAAAATCCGTAAGATCTTTGAAGTCTAAGCCCCCATCTTCCTTATTTATGCATAATTTATCCCATGATTTC
>NW_013622967.1:0-760 GCF_000695525.1 Brassica oleracea var. oleracea
TTTACATTTTTTGTTTTACATATTTTGTATGGGTATATTTTTTTTTTACATTTTCTTAGGAATTTAATTTTCATTTTTGTGTTTCTATTTGTAATTATATTTGTTTTTTTCTTTGTAATATTTGTGTATAAATCTTAATTATAATATGTTTCATTAAAAAATAGCAATTTAAAGTGCCCATAGAAATACACACTGCAAGCGTTGAACAATATGTGTGGTCAGTGTTTTGAAATTCGATCCGGATCCGCGGTCGAACTGGTAAACCCAGTGACCTAAAATAAATTCGGTTTGGATTTTGTGAAAAGAAACAATATTTAAAAAACTAACAAAACCCACAAAAAACCCAGAATCCGGTTATTAGTTGAACCACTGGTTAAACCAATTGATAACTTTTACTTTTTTTTTTTAATTTTAATTATGTTTTTAAATCTGTTTTGTATACTTTTTAATTAAGAAATTAGGTTTTTTTAGTTTTGTTATCGACAATTTTACTAATGATGTTTTATTTTTGGTTTATTTTGATTTGAAGTTTAGTTTTGTTATTCACAATAGACGTACAAATATTTATGAAAATTTAAGTTTTGATATTTTTTGTTAGATGTCATAAATCTTAACTTGTTGTAATTTTTTTTTAAATAATCTAAACTATTTTGAAATTTTATATGTCAAATGAAAATAAGTATATAAAACTAAAATTAATTATTTACTAAATTTTTTTAAACATACAATATATAGATATCCAAATTATTATTTTATGTTT
>NW_013622968.1:0-760 GCF_000695525.1 Brassica oleracea var. oleracea
GCTCCACCATAAAACAGCATGTTCCTTATCAACCCGTCTACCCTGAAGAGTGCCTGTAAAGAGAAGCTCACGCTGTTCAAAATTGATGTTTAAGGAGTTTTGTCTCGATAGTGCAACCTTTTCAGGTACGAGATAGAGAGTACGGAGTTGATTCTCGAACAGTGATCGTGGGTGTTCTAGTAAGGGTGTGCGGTCTAAGTCTACAGCTTGTATGGTTCAGAGATGTGTGGTAAGAGCATGGTTATTCAGGAAAAGCGAGTTCCCACTCTTTCAAACCTTTCTCCCTGTTCTTGAGGCTTGGCCTTGTTCGAGGACAAACAAGGATCTAAGTCTGTGGGAATATGTTCTGGTACGGGTGTGCGGTCTAAGTCTACAGCTTGTATGGTTCAGAGATGTGTGGTAAGAGCATGGTTATTCAGGAAAAGCGAGTTCCCACTCTTTCAAACCTTTCTCCCTGTTCTTGGGGCTTGACCTTGTTCGAGGACAAACAAGGATCTAAGTCTGGGGGAACTGATATATGGTGTTTTTAATACCATTATATGTGTGCTTTGAGCTAATTCTCAGTCCTAATTCGTGTTTAATTGATATCATTCCAGGTTTGGAGCAGGCGAAAGAGCAAAGAAGAGAGATTCATGACGTCAGATGTCGTTTTGAAGGATTTGATGTGGAACAACCATCTAGAACAACCCGAAGGTTGTTCCCGAAGAGAACAGGCGTCTGACTGTTCCCGATCATTAAGGAAACTTCCTATTCCGGAAGT
>NW_013622969.1:0-760 GCF_000695525.1 Brassica oleracea var. oleracea
AGAAAATGTGAAAGAAGAAAATGAAGAAAATAAAGACGACGCACACGTAAGAAAAAAATGGGACGATAACTCTGAAATTTCAACTGAAAATCTTTAGGTAAAGCTTGGATTCTGATTGTTAAAATTTACTCATAAAAATAATATCAAAATCATTCAATTTTTTTTTATAACTCTTTTTACTATGAAAATCAATCTATACTTGAATAACACTAGATTTTAAATCACAATATCAAATCTTAGATTGAATAACAACAAATTTTAAATTTTATATTAATGATATTATAAATACAAGAACCAATAACACTTGATTTAAACTCTTTCAATAAAAAATATTTTAAATACAAGAATCAATAACACTGGATTTATAAAAAAGAATTAAAATCAACTATTGAATAACAGCAGATTGTTTTTAGATTTAAAGTCTATTCAAGTCCATCAACGAATAACATCTTAGACAAAATAACATTTAAGACCATTAAAATTTATTTTTTTAAAGATTTTTCATATTTTATAAAGTTATATTTTATAATTTTGCGATTAAAATACAAATAAACTCAAATAAAATAATTTTGGGGCCTTTTCCATTATATTTTTGTATAAATAATATATACTTTTATAAATTCTTGAGGCAACGGTCCAGGATTCAGTGGAATGTTGAGGGAGATGCACCCACAGCTTTCTATCATAGAGTCATAAAGACAAGACAAGCTCATAACCATATCGCTTTCCTTCTGGATGATAGTGATTACGTCATTGACTC
>NW_013622970.1:0-760 GCF_000695525.1 Brassica oleracea var. oleracea
TCGCTACGTAGAGACTGAGCTTTGGCTCGAGCTCGGTCGCTACGTAGTGACTGAGCGAGCGCTCGGTCGCTACGTAGTGACCGAGCTCTTGCTCGAGCCCGGTCGCTACGTATCGACCGAGCTTTGGCTCGAACTTGGTCGCTACGTAGCGACCGAGCTTTGGCTCGAGCTCGGTTGCTACGTAGCGACCGAGCGGAACATGCGTTCCGTTGCTGCGTAGGAACCCTCTTCGAGCTCTTGTCCGATGACTCGCGTTTCTTCCGTAAAGCTTTTCGTAAAGAAGAATCTATTTCGAAAAAGTATTTGTCGAAGAAGGTTTCTACGTTTTCTTCTTTGGGGATTTTGACGTTAACTTCGTTGCAACCGTTTTCGACCTCAACACGGACTTTCAGACATTGATTCCGTCGTGACCGATTTTGATCCCAACGGTTAGCCCCCCAGATCGTTAGAACCATGAGCTTCTAGCGTGAGGTTTTAGCGAGTGGCTTGGCAAGTTAGGAGAGTTAGGCGGAATTAATGGTCGAAAAGGTTCGTGGTAAGTGGTATTCTCGCTCTTCTAAGAGTAGAACGCGATTAGATTGGGGCTGCGCCTTATGACGGCTGCCTACGTACCCTTGTTGAAGGGATCAAGCCTTTCGTAGTTCGTCTTGGAGTTAAGGTTCTTATGACTTGTTTTCCAGCGAGACCTTTACGGTGTAGTTTTTATGTAGCGCTTTTCAGGCGTGTTGCTGCCGATGGCATTTTATATGGGTGTAGAAGG
>NW_013622971.1:0-322 GCF_000695525.1 Brassica oleracea var. oleracea
ATCCACCTCGTGCTTCTACATGTCAGGCTGCATGTACAGCTTCCATGTACGGCGACACCTCCAGCTTCTGGAAACACTCAGCTTGTTAGATGCTTGACACCACGTTTTGAACTCATGCAACGAGTCACCTCGAGCTTCTCGGTCGGTTTACGCGATTTTTGACCCTTCCGGCAAATTTCTGACCCGTGATCAATCCCGAATATTTTTCCGCTCCCGTTCTGATGCTCTAAATATTTTTAATAGACTCCATATGAATTCTGATATCCTGTAAAAATATTTCCCGAGCCTCCGGCTTCCTCGAAGAATTCCATAATACCGAAAT
>NW_013622971.1:337-545 GCF_000695525.1 Brassica oleracea var. oleracea
GTTTTCCCGTCGTGCTTCGACCCCGTCGTGCTTGCTTCCCGCCGTGCTTAATTCCCATCCTTCTTCCAACTTATGATGTCTCCAGAATAATATTTTACTGATATGAAGGTTTTCCGAGAAAACTTCGTGATGAAGAAACGTCGGTCTTCAAAACATCGAGCTTCTAAACCGTCGTGATTCCAAAATTGTTATGCTTCCAAAACGTCAG
>NW_013622971.1:648-760 GCF_000695525.1 Brassica oleracea var. oleracea
CCACGACTCGATCCCCCAAAGGATACTCGACCATTCTTTTTTTTTTTTTTTAATGGGTTTCTACAACGTGGGTGACTTCCGCGAATGCCGCGGTTCGGTTGGTACCCTTTGG
>NW_013622972.1:0-760 GCF_000695525.1 Brassica oleracea var. oleracea
ATTAATTATGATTTTAGTTAAAGATCTATTGTCTTATGAATTAATACGAAAATTCATTACATTTTTCGAAGAAGAAACTGTTTGATCAAATTGTTAACATAGTTCATTTGGTTTTCAAAAATATTGACATATATAGATTCAAACAAACATGTATATATATAAAGTATAGCAGTTATTATTAGGTTTTAATTCTGCTTACCTAACTTAAAGTAATTTACTAATAATAAATTAGCTATTTTTCCATCGTTTCAATTTATAATTTGAGAAAAGAAAAGAAGAAGATTGTGTTATTAAAGAAAAATACATATATTTACTGTGTTAAATATAATCAACTATTGTTTTAAATAAATAATTCAATATATAACTATTAAAACTAAAGTAGACAAATATTAAAAAGTAAAATAATTACACTTTCATGATTTTTAATGGTGAAATAAATATATGATATGTAAAAAGAAAAATAAAACAAATAATAGATATATAAAAAAATTATTACTTTTAATTGAAAATAAAATAAATATTTAAGATTCATGTTTCTCCACTATATTAAAAAAAATACATAAAAAATAAGATGGTATCAGATACTTCAGTCAATACTTATAACTCAGACGAAAGCATTGACAACTATGACAGAAACTCTTCAGACATAAATCCTCCTGTAACCTTAACCTATTGTATTTTGCAGCGGAACCACTCATGATGATGAATCAACACATTCAATTAATGAATCAATGTTTGGATAATGACAATCCAGAGGCTC
>NW_013622973.1:0-159 GCF_000695525.1 Brassica oleracea var. oleracea
AGGAGGAGCATTCAATCCAAAAACCCTAATTCCACAGACAAACGTCTACCTTCGATCGATACTCCAGTATCAACATCGATCGATACTCATTCTAAACCTCAACTTTCTTTATTTACTAAGAAGAATATGAGTATGGATTACGGTTTTCTAACTCCTGAT
>NW_013622973.1:323-760 GCF_000695525.1 Brassica oleracea var. oleracea
ACAGTTCCAGACGAACATCCAGGGGCTATCACAACAGCAATTGGTTCACACCAATCATACCGACCAGTTGGCCACGCATCGATCGACAAGGTTGCTCCAACATCGTTCGACAGGGTAACACCAATGTGGTCGACAAGAGACCCTCACCATCGATCGACAGACGTTACGAGTTTGGACATCGCGCTTATGACATCTATGGAGCCAGAAAGTTCAGATGGGAACAGACGAATATGGAGTCTACAAAGATGAGTTTGGATATGCAAGGAGCGTAGCTGGTGAGATGATCCCTGTTACCAAGGAAAACATCAGAAAAATTCTGGAGAGCGCATCACTATACGAAGAGAGTCACATATGTCTTCCAGAACAAGCCACTTCTTTCACACCTACAAGACTGGCACTAGAGATCTACACCAAGGATGAGATTAATGAGATGGTGA
>NW_013622974.1:0-760 GCF_000695525.1 Brassica oleracea var. oleracea
TACTCCTTAAATTGGTGAACTATAAAATCGATATTTTCTAGAGAAACAAAGAAAAGAAAAGTTTCAAACCTCTTTGACCTTCATCATATGTTAGTGAATGATGCAACTATGCATTAAAACAGTCTTTTCATATTTTTTAAAAAAATTCAAAATCTATGTGTTAACCACCTTACGAAGATTTTAAGTTTTTCGGTAAATGTTTTATATACTAAAGCTTATTATCTTTAGTGTTGTTTTAAAATTTCTAAACACATTCTACATTTGTATTAATGTATATTAAACTCTCTTTCATGGTACATGGACATCGTTTTAACTTTTTGTCAATTAATTGAGTAAAACTTCATAATACTCCATAAATTGGTGGACTAACAACTAAAAAATCTCTATTTTCTTGAAAAACGGAGACAACAAAGGTTCCAAACCTCTTTGACCTTCATCATATGTTAATGAAGGATGCAACTATGCATTAAAACAGTATATTAATATTTTTTATTTTTTCTAAAAATATGTGTTAAAACCCCTACGAAAATATTGAATTTTCGGTAAATATTTTATATATACTGAAGCCTATGATCTTTTGTGTTGTTTTAAAATTTATAAACAAATTTTACATTTGTATCAATGTATAATAAACTCTCTTTCGTGGTACATGGGCATCGTTTAAAATTTTTTTCTATCAATTTAGTAAAACTTCATAATACTCCTTAAATTGCTGAACTAACAACTATAAAATCGATATTTTCTAGAGAAACGGAGAAAA
>NW_013622975.1:0-759 GCF_000695525.1 Brassica oleracea var. oleracea
AATTGGGAAAGGTGGTGCTGTTATATCCGAGATGAGGAGTGTGACACGAGCTAATATCCGTATTCTTCAAAAGGAAAATGTACCAAATATTGCTCGTGAAGATGAGGAGATGGTTCAGGTAACTAAATACACACACACAATTCATATTAAGTGTAAACTAAGCCATTAATAGTCCATTTGTTGGTGGTCAGATTACAGGAAATCCTGATGCAGCTATGAAAGCTCTTACGCAAGTAATCTTACGGTTAAGAGCTAACGCTTTCGATATGAATCATGGACTTGTCTTGCTACCCACATCTTTTCCATACATCTCTCAAGTATCCGGAAGTTCAAACAAACCCAAATACGCAAAACGTGATGGTTCCAAAGATCAAGACTACGGTAGACTGGTATGTATTGGTAACAAATGTTATGCATTGATCCATATATCAAGATATTCTACTTAAAATTGTATATGATTTGTTGTTGCAGAATTTGAATTCCAAGAGAAGAAACCATGTTTCTTAAATCAAGAAAACCCATCTTAGAAAGGTAATGCTTTGTGGGTTTGGAGATTATTCAGAAGACGAAAGAAGACTGAGAGTGTTACACAGTTTCAGGGAACTTATACGTTGGTGCAATTTTTTATTACTTGTAATAATAAAACGTTAAAAATGGTTGTCTATTGAATTAAAATAAAAAATGTAAACACGAAGGTGTCTTTTCATCTTTTTGTTTCCTTTTTATTGTTTACTTTGTTATACTATTTGAGTGTTTTTC
>NW_013622976.1:0-759 GCF_000695525.1 Brassica oleracea var. oleracea
TTGATAGCCTCTTGGGTCTTGTTCATCTTGTCCCTAAATTTGATCAAACACAATAAATTGTGATGAATTAAAATGGTACCGTAAACAAAGATTATAATATTCTTATGGAGGATACCATAGGGTTTGTAACCTCTGCAGCCCTGATACTTGTCAGCTTAGACATAACTCAGTTGAATGCAACAAACACAATTGTATAACAATAAGCCTGTGAACTGGCACATTTTCTTTTCTTAAAGATGCATGTAATCCCGAAGACTCATTTATTGCCATGACCTAAAAGGAAAGGTAATAGCCAAGTGAATATGCCAGAAGGAGAGACCAAGTCCTATTCAAATTTATCCTTAATGGGGTAGAAGAATAAAGCTAATTAAGTGTCTCAGTAACCACATGTAAACTAATGATCTTTATGAACAGGTAAGAGAATGGTGCTACCGTTGGGATGGTTACAATGACAAACTCAGTAGTGTCCACATCACAGAAAACATTTAGAACTTTCTCCATTCTATCTTTCAGTTGGTCCAACTCGTTGGACTGTCTCAAAAAAAAGAATCTTTAGAAGAATTCGAAAAAAGTATTGATTCAGGAGAAAAGGCCTATACTTACAGGTCCTTGTTGTTGCATCTCCTTTTTATCAAAGACGGACGTAAATGCTGAAGCTGCCGCAGTGATCTTCTTCTTGAGCTGAATATCAAATATAGCTAAGCTAAGCTAAAGATAACAAAAGGATAAAAAACTGAATCATCAAACCTTTGTTATTTT
>NW_013622977.1:0-759 GCF_000695525.1 Brassica oleracea var. oleracea
TCTCAACTATACGCAACGTACCTACGACCACTAACTTTATAACACATTCTTGTTTATTTCATCCAGCACATGCGAGTTTTAATCCACATGCTCGGTGCCAGACACTCAACACATCTTCTCACTGAAAAGTCCGCATTCACCACACCCCTCCTACAAGCTTATATCACCGACAGTTGGCCCGATTTTGCTCCTTGCAGAAAGAGATCAACCTTCCTGTGGGATGAGCGTATTGTCGACATTGTTCTTCACCAAGGGATGAAATGGATGGAGGACGTACACACCATCTACACTCCGATGCTTTGGGACTGTAAACATTGGGTCGGCCTAGCCATCAACCTTGACATGGGGTATATTGAGATCCTAGATCCTCTGCCCGCTTTGTATGCAGATAGTCGTGTCGAGCGCTTCATGCTACCATTGGTTACCATACTCCCTTATCTAGTAAGGAAAGTGGCTATGTGTGAGCTTACTCAGTTCCGTGGAGTTAAAAAGTTTGTCTGGAAACGCATACCTGATCTCTACAACAACTCCAGATCCGGTGATTGCGGCCCCGTCAGCATGAAGTTTCTGGAGATGCACGCTCTTGGAGACCCAGCACCTCATATGTCAGGCATCACCGACCAAGCTGTTGACGACTTCCGCAAACAGTATGCCTTGGACATCTACAAAACCATTGTCATGCCTGCTTATTCTACCCAAGTTGTTTATGCTGAATCACTAAGCCCACCTCTTGTGTAACAATGGGGCATCTTCTTTTTT
>NW_013622978.1:0-759 GCF_000695525.1 Brassica oleracea var. oleracea
GGCATCCTAATATAGTAGACCGGCATTGTTTGTTATAACTGGAATTTCTTATATGTCAGTTTTTTTCTAGTAAATTATAATTTGTTAGAAATTTACATAAGATTAAGAAAAGTGTATAAATTTGTGATGTTAAAATGAAAATATTGGGTTACTACTTTAGTTATGAATTATGGTATATGGTTTAGATTTTAGAGATTGTGGTTTATGATAAAGAGTATATAGGTAAGAAGTTGTTAAAAATATAAAAAATTGGTTAGTAATTATAATTGATTAGAAATTTATATTAGACTATTAAAAATGTATAAATTTGGTTATTGTAAAATCTTTTTTTCATTAATTATTTTGACTCCATTCATTCTCTCATAAGTATTTTTGGCTCCACTAATTGCTTTCATTTTCTCATTTCCCTCCTAAATATAATATCTAAAACAACTATTAAATAATTGATTGTTTTTAATCTAAAGGCTATATAGAACATTATTTTGTGAATCATCTACCTTCTTTTTCATTGGTCAATCTATCAAAATTAAGATTGTTATTTCTGGCCATTGATATTTTTAATCTTATGGCTTAAGTCAATCTTTCTCATTTAAGTCATTTATGTCTCACAATTCAATTCTCTCTCGCTTAATTTAGTAGAAACACAAGAGCAAATTGACAGAGTCCAACTCATGTTAGATTCAAGTCTCCCTGTCTCGACCATGATGAAGGTCTCGTCGACGAAGCTTGACGCGAGTCAGAGTGAAGAGGACCCACGAC
>NW_013622979.1:0-759 GCF_000695525.1 Brassica oleracea var. oleracea
GAGAGGTGTATGGAGAGCCTGATGATGGAGATGAAGCAGATGACCGGGGACCTTGGAAAGATCCGTCTAGGACTGACAGAACAAACCAAGGAGAAGGATCGGCGGGAAGAAGGGCCGCTCTCCTCTGGTTTGATCTCTCATCCAGCGGGTGTTTTCAACGCTCCGGTCTATCAAGGAGAAGGATCGGGGAAGAGTGTCGAGGGAGGACCTAGATACGCCGGTGAAGCGAGGTTTATGGGCGAGTCAAGGTTGGAGGGTGACTCGTTCACGGCGGTGAGGATCGAAATTTTTCGTTGTCTCGTCGGATGGAGATACCGTTGTTCGACGGCACGGAAGCTGAGGGTTGGATATTGAGGATCGATCAATACTTCGAGATCGGGGATTTTACAGAGGAAGAGAAGATGAGGGCGGTGCGACTGTGTTTCACCGGTGAAGCTCTATCGTGGTACCGTTGGGAGAGAAACCGAAACCCCTATGAGTGTTGGGAGCAGATGAAGAGCAGGGTGCTTCAACAGTTCTCAACCGTACGCGATTCGAGCGCCGGAGAGAGACTGCTTAGCCTGAGACAGACGAGCTCCGTGAAGAAGTTTCGGAAGGAGTTCATCGCGCTCGCGTCCAACGCCCCCGAGATCCCAGATTCGGTGCTGGTGATAGCCTTTCAGAACGGTTTGCGACCTAAGATCCGGGCGGGGTGAAATTGATGGAGCCGCGAGGGTTGGAGAAGATAATGAACGTGGCGGAGCTAGTCGATGAATGGTC
>NW_013622980.1:0-759 GCF_000695525.1 Brassica oleracea var. oleracea
AATCGCTCCGGCTGCAGTTGCTGAGAATGTCCAGGCCGTTCAATCCAGAATGTTGGCTGATCACAACCGTCCACATCACTACTAGCCAACAAGTCTGCAATTCCGTCTCCTACTTTCCAAAGGCACGATTTCGAGCTGAAGTCTGCTTACTTTGCACCCATGGGACAACATCCTTATCATGGACTCCCACATGAGAGCATTATATGAATCATCTGGTGCGGTTCGAGGATTTAGTATCTGCTATCAAAGCCAATGGAGTCCCTGATGACTACCTTCTTTGCAATTTCTTCAAGTACTTACTTGCTGGGTATGCTTCCTATTGGCTTAAGCAGTTACCAACAAGATCTCTTACATCCTAGACAGCCATAACAAACGCCTTCCTGCATAATATTTTTGATAATGCACCGCCCGAATACTGGAGGAACAGGATTGATACTTTCACTCAAGAGCCTATAGAGTCTTTCAAGAGCTTTTGGATATGATTCAAGTCATATCAGAGAGACTGTCCACACCATGGGTTTAGAAAGGTACAACTGCTAGGTACCTTCTTTAGAGGCACCAATTTGATTTATCAGATGGCTCTAGACACAACTAGTGAGGAAAACTTCGACACTGGAAATTTTGAAGAAGCTGTGAGACTTATTGAGAACTTGGCGTCTAGCAATAGCACGAAGAATACTGCTATTGAGAGGAAGAAATTGGCTGACACTTGGATAAGGAGCAGATGGCTGAAGTTAAATCAAAGCTGGACAGTTTTCG
>NW_013622981.1:0-759 GCF_000695525.1 Brassica oleracea var. oleracea
AGTTAACCGTTGCCGTCTTATACGATTAATCTGAATCCATGCGAGAACAAGTCTTTGCGGGATTTTTTTTATCGTAAAGTTTCAATGGTAACTCCAATCAAGACGAAACAAGAGACGTTTCGATCGATATTTGAAGGAGAACAAAAAGATGGAGGTAAGGGCGAGTAGGAGCAAGCGAAGGAGTTTAGACGAGTCATACTTGTTTTCATCATAAAATCTCAACGGAAACTCCGATTGAGACGAAACGAAAAGCGTTTCGATGAGGATTCAAAAGAGAACCCAAATGAGGACCTTTCTGAGGCCTGACAGGTCGCTATGTAGCGAGTGAAGGTCTGACAGGTCGCTACGTAGCGAGTGGAACAAAGCCAAAAAGAGTCCTACTTGTTTTCGTCGTAAAATCTCAACGGAAACTCCGATTGAGACGAAACAAAAAGCGTTTCGATGAGAATTCAAAAGAGAACCCAAAGTAGGACCTTTCTAGGGCCTGACAGGTCGTTATGTAGCGAGTGAAGGTCTGACAGTTCGATACGTAGCGAGTGGAAGCAAGCCAAGAAGAGTCTTACTTGTTTTCGTCGTAAAATCTCAACGGAAACTCCGATTGAGACGAAACAAAAAGCGTTTCGATGAGAATTCAAAAGAGAACCCAAAGTAGGACCTTTCTAGGGCCTGACAGGTCGTTATGTAGCGAGTGAAGGTCTGACAGTTCGATACGTAGCGAGTGGAAGCAAGCCAAGAAGAGTCTTACTTGTTTTCGTCGTA
>NW_013622982.1:0-759 GCF_000695525.1 Brassica oleracea var. oleracea
ACTCAGTAGGATTAACACAGTTTTACCCAGAGTATAACTAAGTTTCATTAAATTTCACTAAGTTTAATTTTTTTTTTTACCCAGAGTATAACTAAGTTTAACATAGTTCTACAAAGAAGGAAATTACCTCATAATTCTTGCAGGTGAAGTACCTACTCCCAGGCAAGGTATCGAAATCGTGGCGATACTTAGGATTTGGAGAAACATCTGTCTTGATTTCACCACCACATGGGCAACGGGTAGGAATTCCATACTGGGCATCGCAAATGTAGCCTAACATGTCGTAGTGTTTCTTGTGTTTCTTCATGTCCTTCATCTCTTGGTACGGGTGAGTCATCGTCAGTAGAGGGAATTTTGAAATAGATAAGATGAGGGAGGGAAGAGTGTGAGGAGTGTGAGGAGGAGGAGGAGTGGAGTAGATAAGATGAGGGAGGGAGGTCGGTAGATATCAACGAGATGAGAAGAGAGTAAAGAGAGAGAGAGAGGAGAGGATTTGTCTCAGAGGAGAGGGAGAGAGAGAGAGAGAGACTACTTTTTGACCAAACAATTGAAATAATTGACTAAAGTGAGACAGAGCACAGTAGACGAGACAAGAGAGGGGAGTCTACTTTTTGACCGAAATAATTGAAATTTTTGGAATATTATCGATTAGGCGCGAAATTTTTTTTTAGTTCCCCCCCCCCAAATATTTGCTCATAGTTATACTGAAGTATCAGGTGTTACCAAATTTCTTCATAGTTCTATTTTTTGTGATTTCAA
>NW_013622983.1:0-759 GCF_000695525.1 Brassica oleracea var. oleracea
TTACACTAGGAGGAGCAGCAATATCATGGAAATCTAACAAACAAACAGTGTTAGCCAGATCTACCATGTAATCTGAGTTCATAGCCTTAGACAAAGCAGCAGAAGAAGCTGAATGGCTTAGAAATTTTTTGGAAGATATTCCTATGTGGGAGAAACCTGTGCCAGCTATACGCATACATTGTGATAGTCAATCAGTTATAGCTCGGGCTCAGAGTAATCTCTACAGTGGTAAATCTCGTCACATCAGAAGATGACATAAAAACATTAGACAACTTATCTCAACTGGTGTAATCACAATAGATTACATCAAATTGGCTGACAACCTAGCGGATCCATTTACTAATGGTTTGCCACGGGATGTTGTTGCCAAATCATCAAAAGGAATGGGTTTAAAGCCTATAACGAATGAGGATGCTTGATGGCAACCCTACCTATCATGACTGGAGATCCCAAGACGTAGGTCCAAAGGGAAAACCAAATCAAACAGAATCTAAGCAAAGCACTTGAGACAAAGTATTCTCTTCCCAGCTCCTTAGATGATAAAGT
This sequence comes from Brassica oleracea var. oleracea, assembly GCF_000695525.1. NCBI lineage: Eukaryota > Viridiplantae > Streptophyta > Magnoliopsida > Brassicales > Brassicaceae > Brassica > Brassica oleracea. Next base: position 547 of record NW_013622983.1, read on the forward strand.
GCTAAAGAATGTGATAAAGATAAGCATAAGCTTTTAATGATTCCATAGCTTCTAAAGCGGAGTATTACTCAATACTTTTCATGGTCAATCACCTAATGAGTGTGAAATGAAGCCGTTTCTAGGAGAATGAATACAAGGCTATATTCTCTAAGTTCACTCATGAAAACATGAATAGTTCAGGGCCACAATGAACACAATAGAGAACTAAGTTCT
>NW_013622984.1:0-759 GCF_000695525.1 Brassica oleracea var. oleracea
AATAAATGTGTTTCATATATTTCCATGTTTTAATAAATTTCCTCGTAGAAAAAGTGATTTGAATTTTTTTTAAAAAAAATAACATCTATTTTAAAACCATAATTATTATTTTTAGATAAATATTGATTGTATTTAGTCAAACATACAAATTAAGGATATTTTGCAACAAATATAATAAGATTAAATGATCCATTTGGTAAGTGATATATATTAGGGAGAATTGCCAAGTGTGACTCAAAACTTGGAGTCAAACCCAAAACAATACCCCAACTTGGGTCAAAGTCAAAAGTAACCTAAAAGGCTATTGAAATTACAACTATCCCCTTGTGACCAAACAAGAAAACAGAATTTTTTTTACGTTTCTACCCCTCGCAAGTCGTCTGTTTAGACGACTTGAAATTACTGAAAGTCGTCTGGACAGTTAGTCTTAAACATAATTTAAAAATTTTGTAAAAAATATTTTGATAAGTGAAAAATGGGAATTATGTAATTAACATATGTCTTAGGAGGTATAAATTAAGATATAACAAATTTCAATTGTTTTCAGCATAGATGAGTGAAAGTAGTGAGTCATGATATTCTTAAGTTTATGTTTCATCAACATATGTTGTAGTATTGTATGTGTTCTTAGGGTTAGATTTTGGAAAGCATTAAAACCGTTTTTGAAAACTTTTAAAATTACTTATGCGTGTTCATTTCTGTGTATAGTAAGCACTATTTAAGTATAATTTGATTTTATAACGTGGTTAGTTAGTTAAT
>NW_013622985.1:0-759 GCF_000695525.1 Brassica oleracea var. oleracea
CTAAAACCATCTCTAATGTATTTCTTTATTTTTACCTGTAAAATAGAGGAAGAAGTTTATAATAGAGATGTATTTCTCAAAAATAGATATCTCCAAACATAGAAGAAAATATAGAGATGAGATGAAGTGATTTCTATTATATAGGTAAAAATAGAGATGAGATGAAGTGATTTTACCTCTAAATGTTATTATAGAGGTGAAAATAAAGGTGAGTTGGAGATGCTCTGACGGAAACGGATGCTATAAAGTAAGGAAGCTGTAAAGGTAAACTTTTGTGGAGAAAAAAACTTCCAGATCTGATTGATTTTTTGAGATATTAGTCGGGTAATTCTGTGTTGGTGTTGTTTGATGATGACATGGTTTAGTTAAGATGGTCACAAATTTGGGTTTAAACAAAAAGGTAGTAAAAAGCCTAATGCAAGCCATCAGATCCGGGAGTGAGAGAGAGAGAGAGAGAGCACTTTGTCTTCCCACTGATAGATGATCATTGAGTTAAGTAACTGGAATTACTTTTCTGCATTTAGATGGAGCTGCCCCTTAGATGGTCCAACCAATTGCTGTAAGTGAACCCGAAAAGAATCAGTTCTTGCTGATACTGTTCAAGAGGCAGAAGTACTACCAAATTGTCTCACCACTAGTGTATATACCAAAGCATATGTTACAAACTTATGATAAAATTTTAATAGTCAAATACATTCTCCTGATTATATGATACAATTTTTTGTTAGTTTCTTCTTCAGCTTATTGCATTGGTAGAAG
>NW_013622986.1:0-759 GCF_000695525.1 Brassica oleracea var. oleracea
TCGTCCATCAAGGCCTACGGAAGAAAGGCGGAAACAAGTTCTATCTGAACGACTCGGTCCCTGACCGACAACGCTCCAAACAATATGATTGTTTTCGAGGAGGAGGAAACCGTCGGACTCGATAAAACTCACTGCGACCGGCTGGTCATCGACTTGGTAATTCGAGACCTCAAAGTGTGAAGAATCCTCATTGACACAAGCAGCACGGTCAACGTCATTTTCCGCGACACTCTCCGAAGAATCACCTCAAAGTGGGAAGAATCCTTGTCGACACAGGCAGCACGGTCAACGTCATTTTCCGCGACACTTTCCAGAGAATGAACATCGAACTCGGGGAAATCATCCCGGAACCAAAACCACTGACCGGTTTTTCGGGCACAAAATCAATGACCCTCGGATCGATCAAACTTCCGGTCATGGCAAGGGAAGTCACAAAAATCGTTGACTTCGCCGTAGTCGATAACCCGGCCATCTATAATGTTATCATGGGAACCCCATGGATCAACGCAATGAAGGCGGTACCGTCGACTTACCACCTTAGCATCAAGTTTCCAACACCAAACGGAACAGCAGTAATCTGGGGATGCAAGAAACAATCTAGGCTCTGCTTTTTGGACCGTCATCAAAGAAACAAGAACGGAGCCGTCTTAAGGGCGCCATCGGAACCGTTTCGCTATCAGCCTCCGGAACATTTCCCCAAGATGGAATGGGGGATGAGAAAGGGTCGGTGAAAGGACGACGCGGCCACGACCACCCACG
>NW_013622987.1:0-184 GCF_000695525.1 Brassica oleracea var. oleracea
TATTATATTTTGAATTTTTTTAAATGACTTTAAATTACAAAAATGAGAGAACCTTATATATTATATTTTTTTTAAAACGACTTTCAAATACAAAAATGAGGACACCTTATATGTTATATTTTTCTTATATGTTAGATTTTTTCTTATATGTTATATTTTGAATTTTTTAAAATGACTTTAAATT
>NW_013622987.1:397-759 GCF_000695525.1 Brassica oleracea var. oleracea
CATATTCTTTCCCAAAATAAAAGCTACGAAATTACCTAATATGATTTACATATATATGTCAATTAATGATTATGAATAATAAAGATTTGATAACAATTTTTGCATCCTTTTTTATTTTTGTTTAAATTTATATTATTAAAACAAATTAAACAATCACATTAACCATATAATAAAAAATTAGATTTTTTCTTATATGTTATATTTTGAATTTTTTAAAATGACTTTAAATTACAAAAAAGTGGAAACCTTATATGTTATATATTTTTTTTAAACGACTTAAAAAAACAAAAATGAGGACACCTTATATGTTATATATTTCTTATATGTTAGAATTTTCTAATATATTATATTTTGAATATTTT
>NW_013622988.1:0-759 GCF_000695525.1 Brassica oleracea var. oleracea
CAACCTTGTTCTCGTCTTTCTCCGATTTTTCGTGAATGTGTTTTCTCTGTAAGATTCATCATAAAAATAGATCTTTTTCTAAGATTTATTTTTCGTAAAAACTTTCATGCCAATTTTTACGGACTTTCAGACATTGATTCCGTCGTGACCGATTTTGACCCCAACAATAATCACCCAAAAAGTCCACGTTGACAGTCCATCAGGTTACAGTTGTCTACTGACGGACAGTCCTCGTGGGCGAAAATCACCTACTGAGAGTCCTCGTGGGCGAAAATCACCCACAGACAGTCCCCGTGGGCGAAAATCACCCACGGATAGTCCACGGGAAGGGCCAACGTGCTGATATGCGTACTGACGGACAGTCCTCGTGGGCGAAAATCACCTACTGAGAGTCCTCGTGGGCGAAAATCACCCACAGACAGTCCCCGTGGGCGAAAATCACCCACGGATAGTCCACGGGAAGGAAAATCACCCACGGACAGTCCTCGTAGGCGAAAATCACCCACGGACAGTCCTCGTAGGCGAAAATCACCCACGGACAGTCCTCGTAGGCGAAAATCACCCACGGACAGTCCTCGTAGGCGAAAATCACCCACGGACAGTCCTCGTAGGCGAAAATCACCCACGGACAGTCCTCGTAGGCGAAAATCACCCACGGACAGTATCACCCACGGCTAGTCCTCATGGGCGAAAATCACCCACGGATAGTCCACAGAAAGGGCCAACGTGCTGATATGTGTACTGATGTACTGTCCTCGT
>NW_013622989.1:0-758 GCF_000695525.1 Brassica oleracea var. oleracea
CTACTCTCTGTGTTGTTGCAGTTTCAAGCTTTAGTTTAATTCTTTTTGTTTATTGTATTGCCCCTCCCCCCATGTTTTCATTCACTTCAATCGAATCTTTTCTTCAACATTATGTTGAGATAAAATGGTACTAACATTAAATAGTTAGAAACTTACTGTGAGCGTGTACTACGTATGCAGTACACTGTGATATGGTGGCACAAAAAATATATGTACAGAGATCAGAACCAAATCAGTCAGGGTATTTCCAATTTTGGTAAGTGTCAAAGGTGCCAGTGATGAAAAAAGGAGAGCTTGGTTAGGAATTTGAGAAATATCATTGATGTCAAAGTGCATTAGAGCTTTTGATATAAAGCATAAAAACAGTTGTTGGTTGGCTTCTGTACTGGTACAAGAGATAATTATAAATCCCAGACAGAATAAAAAGCCTTAATTAGATCATTCATCATACAGACAAGTAGCCGCAGATAGTACTCATGTTCAGTCACTTCATGTATCTGTGGAAGTCACTCCTTATTATTGTATCATTGATGAAGCGCTTAGGTGGCTTTCATTTTCGCCACGAGTCTGATTCTTGAATACCACATCATCATCCCACCTGAAAAGACCAAGAAACTATTCTCATTATCTGCCTCCAACAATTGACATAATAATCACAAGATTCATGAAGAAACAGGATATAACAAAATCCTAACCTCCTTTTAAACACTAAGACCAACATTATCGCAGGGTCCTTACTGGGTTTTTAAGGGAAATGG
>NW_013622990.1:0-758 GCF_000695525.1 Brassica oleracea var. oleracea
TGCATTTGCTTTTTCTACTGGATTTGGTTTATGGACATGATCCGGAAGGGTAAAAAAAACTAACCTCGTCAAAAAGTAGCCTTATATTTTCTACACTTTATCTTGACTCACCTGCATTAACGTACTTCAATAACGTTCTTGTTTAAGCTATATCACAGATTCAAGGAGAATTTTACAAAGACCAGGTTTTTCAGTGTTTATAATAAGATCAGCTAAAAATCACTAAAGCTTAACAGTAAGCTAAAATATAGAATGTAGAATGCCTGCAATCTAATAAAATTCAACGATAAAAAAAAAACTTAATAGAAAAACAATGTAACAAAATATCTATCCAACAGGATTTTGGAGATGCATCATCAGGCCAGAGGACGCAAGATACATACTTAATATAAGGCCAAGCTCAACGACGGGACAAGATACTCTTATTTGGAATTACACAACCATGGGAGAGTACACTTACCACATGTACAATCAGATGCAGAAACAATATCGATCAGAAGGGCAGGAAAGCAGAGAAATGTCAGTAGAGCTCAACCATATGGTCTCTTAGCCTTCCTCAAAAATCAAAACATTTTGGTGGCGAATTCTCGATGATGGATTACCTGTTGCTGAAAACCTGCAAAGAAGGAACATTAAGATTGATAACACTTGTCAAATATGTGGAGAAGGCCCTGAAACGCAGAATCACGTCCTCTTCTAATGCAGAGTAACAAAGGAGATTTGGTCACTAGTACCTACAAGCTTTGGTAAAGATGAAA
>NW_013622991.1:0-758 GCF_000695525.1 Brassica oleracea var. oleracea
TTCTGTTTTATTTGGTTTTTCAGGAATGAATCTCGGAGTGAAGATGGTGCAGAAGAAGGTGGCGGTTCTCTACCATTACCCTTGCCACGACGGTGTCTTCGCCGCCTTGGCAGCTCATCTCTACTTCTCAGCGAACTCAATCCCTTCCCTCTTCTTCCCAAACACAGTCTACTCTCCAATCACAATCAGCAAGCTTCCTCTCCAAGACATCAGCCATCTCTATCTTCTCGATTTCACAGGACCTCCCGGTTTTGTCCAACAAGTCTCTCCCAAAGTCAACAACGTAGTCATCCTCGACCACCACAAAACCGCTATTGAGAGCTTGGGCGATGTCTCTTCCACTTGCAAGAACGTTACCAAAGTTTTGGATATAGGGAGAAGCGGAGCCACCATTGCGTTTGACTATTTTACTCAGAAGCTGAAGGAAGAGTCTCGAGGAAACTGCAGAGAGATGGATGAGTTCAAGAGAATGAGACGTGTTTTCGAGTACATTGAAGATGCGGATATCTGGAAGTGGAACTTACCGGAGAGCAAAGCGTTCAACAGTGGGATCATAGACTTAGGGATCGAATACAATTTCAATCAGAACAGTTCGCTGTTTCAGCAGCTGCTCTCGCTGGATCATGACACTGTGATCAACAGAGGGAGAGAGAGTTTGTCTAGGAAACGTAAACTGATTCAAGAGGCGCTGGAACAGTCTTATGAGATTGTTCTTGGAGGTGGTGCTGAAGAGTTTGGTCGGTGTTTGGCTGTAAATG
>NW_013622992.1:0-758 GCF_000695525.1 Brassica oleracea var. oleracea
TCTGATACTATACATCTTCTCACATTTTTATCAAGTGTTACAATTCAGTTACAAATTACAATTTAGTTCAAAAATCAACACATATTGCATATGAAACAAAGCATAATAAAAAGTGGAAATAGTGCAAATCCGAGAAAGAGTACAAATCCATTACAAATTACACATGGTTCTATAACCATTACTCATTTGATTTACTTAAACATGAGAAGCATTCCTATTAAAACTACTACGAAAACCACTAGACCAACCAAGTACTCAAAGCCGTTGGTAAACCTAGGTTTCTTCTTAGCTAAATCACACACCATCTTCTCTAACCTATCCAGTTTCTGCTGACTCTCATAGTCAGGCAACAAGCCTAGAGCGTCTACCTTGTCAGCCAACTGCAGCGTGTGTACATCTCGGGCTCTCATCTCCTCCATAACCGCCAAATCCCACCATTTCCAGACATGACACTCACCATCATCAACATTAGCACAAGTGTAGTATCTTCTTCCAGGATCATTCCTAGTGCAAGAGGTGGCTAGAATAGGTTGACTACCACAGTAGCATGTCTGAGGAAAGCCAAACTCCACCTCGGGTTGAGGCGGATACTGAACCGGCTCACCATAATTGTACCCAAGCTCAGCTTGGTCTCGGCGTATAAGCTCTTCTGTCTCGCTGTAGATACTGTCAGCTGTCTCCCCACCATAGTCCTCTGAGTCAGAAGGCTGACTATAGCTATAGTCAAGTCCCATGTTCAGCTAAACCTGAAAAAAAAA
>NW_013622993.1:0-758 GCF_000695525.1 Brassica oleracea var. oleracea
CTCCCATATGAGGCATTGCTTCGTGGATCTGTACATTACGGATGGATATATAAGTATGAGCGAGCCATGAAATATTAAAGGGAAAAGTAAAGAACCTCGCCAAAGTTGAAGGTTCTATAATTGCTGGAAGTTTGACGGAAGAAGTTTCTCACTTCACATCGTACTACTTTGCGTCAAAAGTACGTACCCGGAGAAGAACTCCAAGAAGATATGATGATGGTGGTGTTGCGCCAACATATGCAGTTGCTGGTGTTCCAGACATCTTTAGCCAGATTGGGCGACTCGGTGGGAAGTCTAAAGAGGTTTGGTGGTCGAGTGAACAAGACGCTCATAGTGCACACACCTATATTCTACTCAATTGCGAGGATCCATTGATGCATTATTTTGAAAGGTAACATATATGGACACTTCGAGACACCTTATTTTGAAAGGTAATTATATAATTGCGAGAGATTCATTCCTATAAAATGTGATTTTACAGCCTATTTGTTTCTCAAGTCGAAGAAACATTTCCTGGTATATCCACAAGTGACGTAGACAAAAGGAAAGATCAACACATCATTAAGTGGTTGCGGAATCAGGTATTAACTAAAACTTTTTTTTTTTTCATACATGATCTGTATTTCAACATTCTCTTTATTTTTGCAGGTTGATTATGACGACGATGCAGATTATTCTAAGTGGTTGCACGAAGTAATTCAATCTCCACTAGTAAAGGTCACCACATCACATATGTATTTCACACGAGGCTATACTTT
>NW_013622994.1:0-758 GCF_000695525.1 Brassica oleracea var. oleracea
AGGGCCATAACCGGCCAGAGAGGCCATTACCATAAAATGTTCGGCCATGTAAGTCATTACCTATAAGACTAAGATTCTAAAGTCTATAAGTTTGGAGACATTATGTTTTACATGTATAGAATGGTCATATGCATCAGGCCATATAAGTGAGCATAGATATTCCCATCTCAGATTGAATAACGGGTCATTAAACCAGACATACACCATCTTAAGAGATTTTGAATAAACCACCACATACATATATGTGCCGTCTAAGATGGAACCTCAGAAGAGGATTGGGAATATATAAGAATAAGATCTTCTGCACGAATTCAAAGGACCGTGAGCCAAAACATGGGTGATTAAAATAGTGGCCAGGTACAGATTGCATGAAACAAATGAATCCGAATATTAAAGGAGAAAGATTATAAGCTGGATAAAGAATGTTAAAAGTACGAATGGTTTTAACCATCATTGTCTTGGCAAAGATCCTCGGACTAGAGATTATAATTTAAGGCGTCCAAAGAAAGATTATAAAGATAGCTAATTGAGATGATAATCGAAATGCCAGACACTGACCCGAGAAATGACTAAACCAGCTTAGCACCAAATGAATGTCCTAGAAGAGACATAATCAAGTTGCTATAGAGTCTATACAAGATAGACCAAGTGTTCCATAAGATAAAGGAATATCAGATAGAAAAAGAATGGTGCATAGAATACAGATCCGATATTATAAGAGAAACCATACTAGACATTGAGAAAAGGCTGCGCAGCTA
>NW_013622995.1:0-758 GCF_000695525.1 Brassica oleracea var. oleracea
AGACTTTGTGTGGGCCTGTTTGGCCTCTTTGTTTTTATCGGGACTGGTCATTGGTGGCTTCGAATCTCTACTAATATACCATGGATTTAACCCATTTTCATCCACGGTATATAAGTATTTTACTATCTATATATTATATATTCTACCCTATTAGGTATGTTTTCAGGTTCAGCAGTATCTTGGAGTAAAGTGATGATTATGGAGCATTTAGAAGTTTAAAAGAGATTTCATCCGAGCTGACCATTAGAGGTCGATACTAAAAAGAAGCAATCGTTCGATGAACATCCAGTGCCGTTGATCGATACAGAAGAGAAGCCTCGACGATTGAAAATTATGATCGATCGATGTACATCCTGTACCATCGATCCATGTCGAGAGGTGAGATGCGCGACTTGGTTCCAATCGACTTTAAACCCATGGCTTCACCAAATTACAAGATTACCACTGACGAGTTTTTAACCTAATAGTTATATACTTGCCTAAGTGTTAGGAGGCAGAAAGCTTTTAGCCACCATTGTATTCTTACTTTCAGCAAGAGAGAGAGAGAGAGTTTTAGGAGAGAAAATCATAGAGAGATTTGTGATTGGAACTCCATTGATTCATCTATTCTATTCTATGCAGTTTTTATCAATATTTTGTTTCAGGAATTGCTTAGCTATGTCTGAGTAGATTACTTGTTAGATTCAGGGTTCAAATAGGTTAGAGGGATTGGCCCCAACTATAGATTTGCTGAGTTGTGATATTCATTGATTGATTAT
>NW_013622996.1:0-758 GCF_000695525.1 Brassica oleracea var. oleracea
TTTGGAGAATTGTGTCATCTAAGTCATCACTGTGGGTTAGATGGATAAACAGATACTTGATTGGGAAGAACTCCTTCTGGTCGGTTAGAGAAAGTAGCTCATTGGGATCATGGATGTGGAAGAAAATTTTGAAGTATAGAGATGTGGCAAAGGATATCTTAAAGGTGGAGGTCAACAATGGTACATCAACGTCATTTTGGTTCGATCATTGGTCTTCCTTGGGCAGACTATGTGATATCACAAATGGCAGGGGAGTATTAAATATGGGCATTAAAATCAATGACACAGTGGAGAAGGCTCTGCGTCATCATCGCAGAAGAAGACACCGAGAAAATAGCTTTAACGTCATTGAAGAGGAGATAACAGCCCTGCGACTGCGAGGCCTGAACCAAAATGAGGACTTGCGCTTGTGGAAAACAGGGGAAAACAACTACAAAACATACTTCAGCTCAAAGGAAACATGGAAGCTCATCCGTGTTGAGCAAGAAAAGGTTGACTGGTGCAAAGGTATTTGGTTCCCGTTCAATACACCTCGATTCTCCTTTATTGCTTGGATTGCAGTTCAGAACAAACTCCCCATGGGTGATAGAATCTTCAACTGGAACACGACTGCGACTACGGGCTGTTGCCTATGTCTGGATCCGTTTGAAACTCGTAATCACCTTTTTTATAAGTGCAAGTTCTCAGAAGAAGTTTGGAAGAACCTCACTATCAAGCTACGACCGATGCATTATACAAACGAATGGGAAACGATCATC
>NW_013622997.1:0-758 GCF_000695525.1 Brassica oleracea var. oleracea
TAAAATTTTCAACAAGTGTTTTACTCGTATCATATGATACCAATACCGAATATTGTCTGCAAAAGTACATTACCAAAAGCACAGACAAACACCGCAAATTTTTCAAGTCTTCACCAAATTTAAATTAAACAAAACACCAGATCCCAAAGGTAATAAAAAACCAAATCTAAACAGTCATTGTAAATGTAGATAAAAGCAAAATACCAAATCAAAATAAAAAAATCAAACTTCTTCTTCTTCATCTTCATCTTCACCATTGACAATGGATTCAAATGATGGTAGCTTCTCTTCTTCATCATGAATTTCATCTTTAGAAAATATCAATAGTTGAAGTTAGTAAATATAATATTTAAAATATTAATAGTCATGGTTCTCAAAATTATATGATAATGTGAATATTTTACCATGTTCATAAGTTTCATATCCCTTTAGCCAGTTCCTAGTACATATCAGAGCTTGCACATTCTTCGGGAGTAGACGGCTCCTGTATTTATTAAGGACTCGCGATCCAATGCTAAAGGAAGACTATGAAGCCACTGTTGTAATAGGAATACTCAGTAAATCACAAGCCATTGCTGACAAATCGCCATACCTATGAGTATTATCTTTCCACCACTTGAGAATGTCCATGCTCCGGAAACTATTAAAGTCCAAGGGTGGTTCATCAAGATAAGCTTCTAGAGGTGTTTTTCCACTCACAACGCCGCTGTCTTTGCGAAACGCAAAGAAATCCTATGAAGGTTTAAAAAAAGGATCAA